>NW_023994805.1:0-215728 GCF_015586225.1 Lucilia sericata
CCTATCTATATATTCTGTTGCAACAAATTTACTTTAAATTCTTTATGTGAAAAACAAGACTTCTTTTTATAACTTCAAAATAATTATATTAAATGCGAATTTCGGCAGAAGATGAGTCACGCATTAATGCACTTTTTTTTTGTAAAAAAGAAAATGTTTTTAAAAGGGGAAAGTAAGAAAAATCCTTTTAACAAGGAGACAAGCACAGTTCGATTAAAATTAATAATTAAATAATATAATAAATGCAAAAGCTACTAATACTATACTAAAATTGATACTTATTCTCATTGGGATCGATGGTACAGAAAGGGAAATTTTCAGCTGGTGCAGCACTCTTGGTTAGGACATTGAAAAATGTCGACTTGCCAACGTTGGGTACACCAACGATACCAATGCGAAGATTGGTACCAATACGACCAATCAATGGTTTACGTTCAGGTTCTTCATGTTTCTTGGGAGGCATGATGTTTTTTGTTGTTTGTTTTAGTTGTGACCTCTAAAAAAACCTGCAAATAAATAAATGAAACATGTCACTATTAATTCCCACACTCACACTCTATTTTTAAACTTAAAAAATCTATTCCTATACACTAAGCAGCCACAACAACAATTTTAATAATTTTAGTTGTCTGGCAAAACGAACGAACGCATCTTTTGTTGAAGAGACAAGCATAACCTCACTTTAATTTTATGGAAACAAATAAACCATCACACAATTGTAATACTTTAATTTTCATTTAATTTATACAAAATAATATCTTATTTTTCACAAAATCTTAGTAATTTTATTAGTTTTCAATAAATATGTTGAGAAAATATTTACTTTTTTAAAACGTTAGTACCCGGCTGCAATCGTTAAAACGATTCGCGTGTTAACAGAAGAAAGAAAAAAGAGAAACGTCAAAAAACATCTGACGATGACAACAATTGTTTTGGGGTGTTTTGTTTTGTGCGCTTCTTTCGTTGTTTTATTTTGGTTTTCAATTTTATGTGTTGAGGTGTATTTCTGTGGTAAATGTGGTGGAAAACAAACAGTTTTATCCGTTAAGTATGGATTTTTTTAAAAAGAATTATAATAAATAAATTAAAAAACGATTTTAGTTTATAAATTGATGTTAGGTAGAGGCTTATTTAAGAAATTAGAGCCGATTTATGTTTTTAATAGGAAAAAATCGATTTTTGGTAAGAAATAAAAGTGATCACAGATTTTCAATATTTTGTTGATTGGAGGCTTTTTTAAGGAGCTTGATTCGATTTTAGTTTTTCATATAAAAAATCGATTTTTGGTAGGAAATAAAAGTGATTACAGATTTTCAATATTTTGTCGATTGGAGGCTTATTTAGGGAGCTAGGGCCGATTTTAGTTTTTCATATAAAAATCGATTTCTGGTAGGAAATAAAAGTGATCACAGATTTTCAATATTTTGTCGATTGGGGGCTTATTTAAGGAGCTAGAGCCGATTTTAGTTTTTCATATAAAAAATCGGTTTCTGGTAGGAAATAAAAGTGATCACAGATTTGCAATATTTAGTCGATTGGAGGCTTATTTAAGGAGCTAGAGCCGATGTTAGTTTTTCATATAAAAAATCGATTTTTGTTAGGAAATAAAAGTGATCACAGGTTTTCAATATTTTGTCGATTGGAGGCTTATTTAAAAACTAGATCCGATTTTAGTTTTTCTTAGAAAAAATCGTTTATTGGTGGGAAATAAAAGTGATTACAGATTTTCAGTATTTTGTAAATTGGAGGCTTATTTAAGGAATTAGAGCCGATGTAATATGTAATGTTCCCATCTCTGAAGAGAATATTTGTATTTCAATATATTGTTAAAAACAAAAGACTTAAGACACCTTCAGTTTTAGGTACAACATGTAAAACTGTTTTAAATTTCTTGTCCCAAAATATTATTCAAACCGCAACCACATTTTTATTGTTTTTGGTAAATGTTTATGAATTTTTTTACTGTAACTGACCACATATTTGTTGTAATTGTTTTGCTTGTTGTTGTGTTTTTTTCCATATTGTCCTTGAAAAATATTTTGTGGTATAGAAACATTTAATGTTTTTTTAAATGTTATATAACATTCATTGACCACATGATAAACGATGTTGTTTATAAGAATTATTCCTTAATTAAAAGCAAATTTTATGCTTGAAATATTTTAAAGTAAATATTATTGAAAATAAAAGCTAAAACCGTTATGAAATTTATTTAATTTTAGAAAATTCGTTAACCGTTGCTTTCTTTTAGTTTATTTTCATATTGATATTTTATTTACAAAGACTTTGTCTCTAAGTCTACTGCTGCTTATCCAATGAAATATTTTTGTACACAAATTATAACACAAGTCAGCAAATTACTTGTACGTGATACACCTTTTTAGTTTGATTCTTAATCCGTGAGTTTGTTTTTAATACTTTTTAAATCACTTGAGGTACAAACAAATGTATTGACGATTTAAAGTTTGGCCGTTTTCAATTCAAGGACCTTGACCAATGCAATGAACATATTATGCTTTCACTCTCTTCTTTAACATCAAATCTGTTTATAAAAAAATTTTAAATTCCAAAATGTTTTTCAACTTAAAATGAAAAGATTTCATGTTAAGCAGCCATAAAAAAAGCACAGCGTTATTTTGATGTAATTACTTTGCAAATTATGGATAATGATGAATCAATATGTTTAAAATGGTTTGACCTTAAAGATTTCAAATGCTTTGGTTAAGAATGTATCCCAGCAAAATATATATTTTACTAAATAGATTCTAATATAACAAGAAGAAAAAAAAAAAATATTCAAGATCAGACATATCTAAAGATGTGTAGACAAAATCTTGTGTATTCCGCAGAATTTCAGAAGAAAAATTCGTACTAGCAACCATTTTAAGCATCAAAATTTTAACATTAGTGAAATGATTTTATTAAATTTTATTTGTACACCCGCATCTACATACTTACATAACAACGCCTACGCCATTTTCTCAACAAATCCACCCCTCTGGCATAAAAATTTACAATTGCCTTGAGCAACTCCTCCCTAATTTTCTGTTTTTTTTTTTTTAATTGCTATCAAAAATTAGTTCATTATTATGAGTACAAGAGCATGTTTAATCGCCATGAGCTTTTGCTGTATTAACATTTGTTTCAATTTTAATTATTAACTTTTAAACATTGTTATAAAATCAACCAGCAGAGGAATTTTATTGTAGCTTTTTTTTCTTATTTGCTTAATTAACCGCCATTTCGCATAAATTTATTCGGAATTTAAGCTAATTTTCCTGAAATAAATTAATTCAATGTATTGTGTTGTATATACTTTTGGTTGTTAAGACATTCGTAGAAATATAAAATTATATTTAAATGTGCCATTTTGTTAGTTATAGAATGCAGTTATGGGCAACCTTTTTTTCCAAGGTTGTCCATAACTGCAAGAACAAGTTATAGTAGTAGAAGAGGGTAACTATAAAAAATAATCTTGAAATGTAAAGAGTTCAAGAATTGGAAATTTGAAGGAGCAAGAGGAAATTGGAGACGAAAGGTCACAGTTTAGATGGTAGTATGTCCGTACCAATAACAGAACCCAATAAAAAGGTATTCCGATTTCTATACAACTGCCTGTGGAAGACTGGCAGATATGAGATCGAATCGAATCTTCCTTCTCTTGACTTCTGCAGAAGTCTTTGTGAGTTCATTTACCCATATTGCTGAGAATAAAACAATTCCTTACGGCATCATTCTGGTCATAGTCAAAACAAATAGGTTTATATTTCTCGAAATGAGAATTCCTCCCATGTATTTATGTATTATAGTGGATCCTTGTATTGATACTCTCTTCTCTGATCACTTCCTGAAGGAGTTTAAAGAAACTTCTGTTAGCGTATGCAATAATCGAAGGGTTTAGTTCTGTTGAGGTCATTCTCAAAGCCCTTATAGTGACAATTGCTATTATTCTTTAATACTCTATTACCTTGGTGAATCGCCTTGGATAAGAGGTGATAACAGTATCTGTAGTATGCAGAGATTAGAAACTAATCAGGGTTTATTATCTGCTACCTATATTACAAGATACTACCGCATGATTCATCCTTTACTGGTTATTGGTGGTGTCCGGTGCTGTTTCATACTCAATAGAAATACTTAAAGGATGGACTGGGGGACTACATGTTGCTCGGAATGAGTTAATATCACAAGATTAGTATATATAGCTTGTCATTCACCCGCACATTTATACATATATCAATGTGAGGTGGCGATATTAGCAATACCAACGTCAGGATTGGGCACTTATATGCCATTGAGGGAATTTGTCTTGAAATCTAGGACAATAATCGAAATATGAAATAAACGTATTCTTTTTGAATTATCAAGGCTTGCAGATTTACGCTAAGAATTCACCGCCTATTAGCTGTCACTACTTGGACTATAAATAGTACTTTGATGCGAGTCAGGAGAATTAACAACAGCAGAAGGTCTTATGGTTCTTTGCTCCGGGAAACCAACGAACAATTTGCCTCGATCAAGTGACACCGGAAAATTTACAACAGCAGAAAGTCTTGCGATTCATTTCTCCGAGAAACCAACGAACGAGTTGCCTCGTTCAAGTGATATATGTTTCATTTCATCGAAACAGGTGAAATGCAACCAAATATTTTGGAAACCTTACTCCGTTGGGATCATTACTACTAGAGTGCGCAGCAAAGCTCGGAATATTACGTCTGATCATACCTCTATTATCACAGAGTGGTCCCTGTTTGTAAGGAAGCTATGTCATGGCTTATTAATGAAGATCGTACTTCGGTCTACCAAAAAACAAAGCCCATTACAGTAATGTGGTTGAATATGTTGTCGAGGAAGGTAAAGAAATGCTCTCAAAAGGGTCTTATGTATTTTGAGCAATTATAGGGAACCTGTACCGAATGCAACTGATTCAAAGAAAACATTTTACGAAAACGCACAAAATATTATGAAAGCGTAGTTAATATGACAAATCTCGGGCACATGTTGTTATTCCTATTAAGATGTATTTGGAATGTTTTACCTAACCCGTCTTATAGTCAAGACCTTGCTCCATCTGAACTGGTTATGCCAAATTGGCTTAATTCGTTAATGGTCTCGAAGGATGCGTAGTTCTTTCGTTGCGTACTTCATATGTTTCCAGAAAGATGGGAAAAGGTTATGGCTAATAATGATTAAAAGTTTAATACAGAGTTCTAAGAAAATTTGTAATATTGATTCTATATACTTCGCCCCTATTCGATCTATTCTTGCCCATACCAGCTATCAATTCAAAACAATTGTACAATGATGACTGCAGTCTTGAAATAAATTCGTTGTGCATGTTCTATGTCAGTTAAAGCAAAAACAGTATATTTTAGATTTCCATAATTATGGGTCTACATACAGCCACAATACGAATATATTTTATAAATATGAAAATGAATTCTTTAATAAATTTATTTATTTATGCATACATTTCTTTCTTTTTCTATTCTTTAATTGTATTTTTATGCGTTTTTTTTTCCTCATTAAAAAAAATTTATTTCCCGCTAATTAAAGTCATTATAGTTTTTCCATCATAAACTAATACGCATTTGGAAATTTAAGAAGAAAAACCACTACAAAAATGGTGGTATTTAGAGGCGAGTCTTAAACGCAAACAGGTGAATATAACTTATTGTGAGTTATATTTCGAAGAATAAAAAATTATATGTTAAGAAAACTTTTTTTGATGTTACGAATTGGTAATAAAAATGTTATATTTTTTTTTGTTTTATTATTAATAATTATAGAGTACAAATTAAAAATTATGTATATTCTCACAAGGCTGTTAAGTTAATTTTTGTTAACGTTTAAAAATGAACTACCAAAATTTGTTATGTATGTTAATGAAATAGGTCAAGCTTGACCAAGTGAATACAATTTAAAGGCCCCATTTTGTTTTTGTCTAAAACAATTCATATTCAAATATATATGGCTATGCTAATATTAGGTTAAACCACAATATGGTTTAAACATTTGCAAAATTCCTTACAATCATATAACGGAGACACTTTTGAATTCCTGTCAGGTTTTGCTAATAAATAAACTTTTTGAAATTTGCATTTCAGAGAGTATACGTTGATTTGAGGCAATTATAAAGTGATTATAAATAAATGCTAAAATGCGGCCATTAATTTGTAAATTGCAAAATTGACCATTAAAATGTTGTGGTAGCGACGACTGATACATATAATAGCAATAGCCACAACGACATTATTGCAACTTGCTAAAAGTTGCAGTTGTTGTCAGTTTTGAAGTTAGTGGGGCTATTGTCATAATGGGAAAAACCTTTAAGTCTAAAAACAACTTTTAGAGGTGAAATTCTCGTTTGCTTAACTGGGGAGCAGTAGTAAATAGTATTTGAAAATTGTCTATGAAGGGAAGGTATTCCTTTCGGAAGAAATCATATCAGTCACATATATGTACATCACTTCGGAAATAGCATCCACAAACTCATTACATCCTCCTCTCTATGGAGGGGGAGGGGACGATCTCAGAATTGTTCCAAACTATCTTACGAAAGTAGTCTGCCATTTCCGACTATACTTTGTTTCTTAATTCAAACTTTTTCTAACCAAAGCGGATACCTTCCCTTTTTCCTCATATTATAATTTCTATAGTGTACATTGTAAAGGTATTTAAAATGATTCAAGTTTTTGATTTTTTTATTACTTTTTTTTGCTGTGCAGAAAAGAATCATGTTTAGAATAAATTTAAAAAAATTAAAACAAGTCATGACATGAAAAGGCATGATGTAAATATGGAGATTTTTTGTTGTTAGCATTTTGCGTTACTTTTAATAATTGAACAATTATATTAATTAAAATGAAAAAAATAACATATATTCTTGATAAATTTTGTTAAAACTTTGGTAAATGTTTCATTGCGTGAAATAACAACATCATCGTCATCATCTCCTGAAACAACAACATTGTTGTAAAATTGTGCAACATATTTTTGTAAAAAAAATCAACGTTCCTTACTTTGCTTTAGCAGTACTTGCGTTAGCATATGAAGAAATTAAAGGACACTTTGAGTGTGAAATCAGGTTTTCTATCGGTTTAATAGGGGAAATTGATTGATTTTCTTAAGATAATTGTTGAAAAAAATAATCCATATCCATCCTACAAGATTTCTTTTTGATAATTGATTCATGATAGTTTGAAAAACTAGTTACTGGAATTCCCATAACCAATAAATAAGGCCACATTTGATCCCAAAAAAAAACAAATTTCAATAGACAAAACCACAAAAAACATTAATTTATATACTTTGGTTTCCCTGCTGATCAAGCTTATTTTGTGATCTCCCATATATACTTCCTTCATTTTGGTGAAAAACTTAAAATCGTAAATTGTGGTCGATTTCCTCAAAAATTAGAATTTTTACCGAAAACATTGAATCAGCAGTATATTCTTTAAAACAATCTTGAAATGTCAGTTCATGTATCCAGAGGAATAAAAAATTCTTCAATGACTAGTTAGCGAAAATTCGATAGGAATCAGTAGAAAAGTTTTGAATCGAAGTATGAAAACTCTTGTTACAAAATATCACTTAAATTAGTTTGCAAGATAGGGCTCTGAAGAAAAGCCATAGGAAACCCAGAAACCAAAGTATACTTTTCTAAAGGAGTAGCGCATAATCCGAATCTAATCTCCTGTGTAAAGAATGACATTGACCTGGGCTATATGTATTTTCAACAAAGCGATATTTTGTTTCGATAAATTGACCTGACAATTAGCATGCGACTTTACACCTATTGAAGTTTTTCTATGTGGCTCCTCCCCGGGACATGTTTCCTTGATGATCTTCCCCCATCTTGATGTTATTGCAATCCGGGGAAAAGAGGTGCTAATAATACCTCTAGTTAGCGGGACTATAAACTGGTGGAGTCAAATGTATCCTCAACCTTTCCTATCGGAATGATTTGACCTGGGGACGAAGCAGGAAGCATTATAATCTGGTACCTCGGGAATTGGTAGCTCACATTGCAGAGTTTCGAACTTGTCTTGGGTATTGGAGAGATCCCTTCGTTGGTTGTAGTTTAAACCCAAATTCGCGGGAAGTGAATGTTGGTTAAAAGACAGATACACAAATACAGTAAAGTCTATAATTCAGGACAAGTGCGATACAATTGGTGAAACAACACAGATTATTGATTGTTGGACGAAGAGTTAGAAATACGGACCTCACCCACTCACATACCTAGAGTGATACACTGAATGTTTTTCTCAGTGAGTGTATCGGATGAATGAGAAGTCTGGGTTGAATGGTGATAAATGGATGGTGACTGGAAGAACCGTGTACAATATTTGCCACAAAGGAGCGGAGGTGAATCGTCTAATAAACCCACCCTGTGGATTAAAAAGTCCACTGTGAGATAAGAACGTCAAAGCAGGTGTTCATGTAAAGCACTTCGACTTATTTTTCCTATGGGGCCTCGTGCTGATATCATTTTAAATTTTAAACACCCGATATATACATAAAATTTGGCCTAATCGTAACACTCTCATTAGTTTTGGAATAAATCATTGTGGTTCGAATAAAAAGATCAGGGACCGAATAAAATTGATCGTAATTTTGCTTTTTTTTTTTTTTGAAAATGATGTTTGATATCAAAATAAATCTAGTATACTTTAGCTTAATTTCCTTGTCGAAATATATTTTCGATATGAAAGCTTATTTGATCATGTATGCTGTGATTCGGCCTCAGTGTTGGAACAATTCTGACATGATTTGCCGAAAAATATTGAGCTTTTTGTGGAAATTTTTTAAAATTTATGAATCTTAAATAAAATACAATTCAAACTGTGAAAAATAAAACTAACTACAACAATAACGCAATAGGAAGTCTTAAAACAAATATATCAAAAAAATTTTCCTTTAAGGAAAAATATCTTGTGGTTCTAATAATTGTACAATTTATTGTTTGATAATTGTTTACAATTGCTGTTTTTTATTATAATTAAAAAAAAAGAAATAAAAAAACTTAAATCCGTTCATCCTATTTCAAACACGTGTTAATATTTAACACCTTTTGGTTTCAATTACAGCTGCCTCTCAAGTACATACTACATACAGTTAAACATCTTAAAGATGAGCATCCACCAACCAAACATCCCTTTCAATGCCACAGACATGTCTGGTAAGTGATAAAAAAAACATTATTTAATAAAAAGAAATTACTTATCTTAACTATAAACATATTTTTGAAATTTAAATATTTTCACATATTTTTTTTTTACAAATTTTTTTCTATTTCCTGTGTAATTATCATATAGAATTAGATGATGGTTTCATATTTTTTCTTCTCAATATAAAGAAATTTCAGACTTTTGCTTTAAATGTATTAGTTTGGATAAAATAAATATTATAAGGGGTTGTTCGTTTATTTCATTTTTATTCATTCATGCATTTTTTTTCAGTTATTAATAAAAAACATTAAAATTATTACGCGTTTTTTTTCTCGCAATGGTTGTTGTTTTGCACCCTTAACTTGAGAAATTTACACAGGGTGTTTGCGTTCTGTTTTATATGTATTGTAGTCTATGGCATGACAACCGTATTAGGAGGCGGTTAACGCCCTCTTTTTTCAGTTCTTTTTTTTTCTATTTCATTCATAATTTTTTATAATTCATTTTATTGTAAATTGTTTTTTGTTTGTTCCATGTTTACAATGGCGTTTGTATATGAATGTATTTTTGTAACGTTTCTTCTTAGTTTTTTACACGCACCTTTTTGATTTCTTTGAGCGAGTAAATTTGGTTTTCATTTAGTATTTTTTGTTAATTTTATTTTAAAGGTGTTCGTTTATTATTGGCCAAATAGAGGTTACGCTTAGTTATTTAATTTTTATGTATGAAAAGTAAATTTTTTTTTAATGATGTATTAAAGTTTTTTTTGGGTTTGACCATATTAAATTAATGAGCATTATTAGATCAAAACTTATAAATCACTTTAAAGACACCCACGTTGTTGGAATTTTTTGTGGTAAATGTTCAATTTCCGATTCATTAGAAAAACGAAAAGGCTTTTCTTATTTTGTAATCACTAAGTTTTTCCTTCAAAAATCGATTTTTTAGCGATCATTTTAAAACAGCTATAAAAGGACCATATTTTTCGATCACCCATATTATCCACCAAAAAACGATTGTTGTTTTCATTAAAAGTCGTTTAAATAGAAAAACTACTTTACTTTGCAATCACTCATCCTATTATGATATGCTTGTCCAGGTTTCTTTTCAAAGGTCTGCTACCTTTAAATGGAAACATATATATGTATTTCAAAGGCGATTTGCAATTCGGAACAATGCTTTATTTATGAAAATCTTAATCTGCTTGATTTTATAAAGTAATTCGGGAATGACTGATGAACGAATATTCTAGAGTTGACTGATGAAATGATACCAACAAATTTTTTATCCAGAGTTCAAAGTTTACTTTTCAATAGGATTGAGCTGGGCTTTAAAATAAGCGCTTAACATCTGATATATTTTCTTTCTTCTTCGAGATATCTTTAGATTTGGATTCAGCGGTCTCAATACTTTAGAAAAGTGCAACTTGGTCTAAGTGTTTCGTCTTTTTTCATTATTTTATTGAGGCAAAGGTGAATATTAAACTTGACTGGAAGATCAGGAAAAGAATTCAGGAGCTCTTGATCTCCACTAAGAATAAGAATGTAACATAATAGGCTAAACTACACGAAGTCAAGAAGATTCGCGAGCTTTTGATTTCAACTAAAAGAACGTATTACATCTAAACGGATAAATTAAACGAAGTCACGAACAATTTGGAAGCTCTTGATCTCCACTAAGAATACGAATATAATCTTAGGGGTAATACTATACGATTTTATTAAAAATTCAGAAACGTTTGAACTCGACTAAGAGAACGTATGTAATGTAATCAATTAACTGTACGAAGTCAAGAAGAATTTGAGAGCTCCTGATTTTGTCTAAAAATTCGGAAGCTTTTGATTTCGACTAAGAGAGTACGTTTTAAATGTAAACGGATAAATTAAACGAAGTTAATAACAATTCGGAAGCTCTTGTTCTCTTAACTACATGAAGTCAAGAAGAATTCGGGAGCTCCAGATTTTGACTGAGAATTCAAATGCAATCGATCATTAAACTATTAGAACCACTTTTACCTCTAATTGTATTTTTTTAGAGAAAACTCAAAATCGGTGTTTAAAAAAATACTGTCGATCGAAAACTTAACTTTGGCTATAACTTCGTTAAAACAATTTTAAATTAAAAATAAAGCGAATTATTTTTGTTCAGAAATCGTATATGTATCAGACGTAAATACATTGAAACTAGTTTCGAGAATCAATCTGATTTCACGATCCCCTAATTTCGCCATCAAAATTCGACATTTTCTTTATTTTTGTTCAGAAACCTTATATCAGCTGTAAATTCATTGAATCGAGTTGATTAGAGAATCGATCTGATTTCACGGTTTCCCTAATTTCTCCACAAAAAAATCAAAAAGATAAAAAATTATATCATACTCAAACTTTTTACCTACACCAATAATTGTGAAAACCAACATTACAATTTTATCAAAATTTTCATTCACATGGTCTCAATAGATAGGGCTATAAAATTTAATGAATTTGTATTATATCTAAAGCAAATACTTTGCTACAACATTTCATTAGAAATAAATACTAAACTCCTAATATATCAAAAGCCCCAAAGTAAAAATATGCGTAACTAAAGCAGTTTTAAAATCTTTTATACAAATCAAATCAATCCATAAAAATCAAGTTTCTATTTAAATGCCGCAAAAAAAAAAACGCCAACTGCTAAAGCAATACAAGTAAAAAAACTGCAAAGATAAAGAAAAAAATATTTAATAGGACTGCATTCATTAAATCCATTTATTGCAACTGCAAATTATTAACTTAAAACTACAAAAAAACAGCAGCAGCAATAACAACAACGAACATAATTACAGGTATAAAATTTGTAAAAAAATCAAACAGCAACTACTGCAATACAGCAGCAGCAACAACATACAACAATTGCAATGTTGGCTAAAAACGCGAATGAATGCAGAACGGATGCTAAAAGTAGCCACCATTAAACTAACGAACGAAAATGGCTGAAATGAAAAAAAAACAAAATTAATAAACTGACATTCATACGTTGTATACGTACGTATGTATGTTGGTTTAAGTTTGCTGCTTTACCACGAGAAAAATAAAATGGTCAAAAACCAAACTGAAATGAGTTTGGAAAAAAGTTTAGCTTAATGTACAATGCGGTGCGGTAGCCAAACACAAAATGATAGAAGTTGTTGTTTTTTTCTGCTCAACTGCACAGTGTGCTGATTTGCAGGAAATTAAATTTAAAAATATTTCCATATTTTTAGCCACTAGGCTAAGGCAGCATACGTCCAGATGATCATTTCAGGTTTTGCAAGGATTAATTTTTAACTATCTTTCCTCACACTAAGTTTATTGCCTACTGCATCCTATCCAAATCGTTATCATAACAAATTGAACTTAGGTAATATAGCTACCTTCGTCAATAGATTCAGAGAAGAAGTATTAGATATAACTATATGTTCAGAAGAGCTTATAAACGAAATTTAGGATTGGAGAGTTTCAGACGAGCACTCCTTTTCTGACCATCGGTACATTAGATTCAAAATACCCCCACCAAAGCCGATAAAGTTTCGCAATAAGTATAAAACTAATTTTACAATGTGCGGTTCCTTACTAAAGAACCATTTATGTCAGGACACTTCTCAATGTCGAAATAAAGAGGACATAGACGCCAAAGTAGAAATGCTCACAAGTTCCCTGGTTGAATCGTTCGAGGACAGCTGCCCTTTGCGAGAGCGGAGATCTGAAGAAACCCTGGGTAACAGGGGAGATCCGGAACCTTAGTAAGACTCTTCGCAAACTATTTAACCGGGCACGGCGTACTGGGATGAGTATCGTAGTAAACTTGGTGAATATAATAAAATTGTTCTAAAAGCCAAACGAGACTCCTGGAAACTTTTCTGTGAAAAGGTAGACAGCGTAAATGGCGTATTGAAGATACAAAATTCCTATCCAAAACTAATGTCCAACCGGAATCTATGATCGATGACACGGGCAGGAGGCTGGAGGAGACAATGAAACTCCTAATGGACTCTCATTTCCCACCCTGCATATCGAATAGCATAGATGAACCAATATTGGAGGAAAGGGAGGCTAAAACGGAAATTGAAATTACATCTGATATGGTTAAAGGGGCAATCAAGAACTTTGCTCCCTATAAAGCTGCAGGGCCGGATGACATTTTCCCAGCACTTTATCAGATGGAGGCGGGACTGGTTTCCGTACATCTATGTCAGATATTCACTGCATGTTTAAAATTCACATATACCCCCATTAAATGGCAGGATGCAAGGGTAATATCTATACCTAAACCAGGGAAACCTAGGTATGCGACACCTAAGTCCTCTCAGAATACGTACTATCATACTAACTTCAGACTTGCTCATTTTGAGGAGATTTCTCGTCTTGTTCTCATCAGGGTCACCCCATAGGATCTTTGTGGTTTTACCCACCGTTTCATTATTCTAAGAGGCCTTATGGGATTCTCTCACCCATATTTTCAATTCAATTCGCGTCGAATGGTTTTGCTTTTGTAAGGTTAACTACCTCGAGCTCCCTTCCCTTTAAAGCTATTACATTAGCCCTTTCGTTGCAAACCTTACCTCAGGGAGAATATTCAGTTTAAGCTTTCATACAATCCAATACGGACTTAGATTTAATTCTATCACCTGATATCGCCCTAATTACCTTCTGGCTGTCGGTAAATATATTAAGCCGTATCGGCGCAATATTTATTCTAATCTAATTTATACATTCCGTTACTGCTCATACTTCTGCCTAGGAGCTTGTCTTATGATTAGGTAAACGGTGGTATATTTCTGTTTCTGGGTCTTCAATATAGAACTCTAGGCCAACTTTGTCCCCCAATTTAGAGTTATCCTTGTAGTAACGGATTCCTACTGGAATTTTCTATGTTCCGCTTGACCAGAACATTCTAACTGGGATCAATGTTTCAAAGTTTCCGACATATTCTATGTCTGGTATGCGATCAGGCATGATTGTGCATAACCTTCCAATGTGTCCAGTATACATTGAAGGCGTATCCTATAATGAGCCGTTTGGCTGTAAGCGCCGCTTCATATCTTAAATATGTTTCAATGGGTGGAATATCTAGCAACGTTTCAAGAGCCTTGGTTGAAGTAGTAAACATGGCACCACTTATACCCATGCAGCATGTACGCTGAACTGTAGTAGTTTGATGTTGACCTTTTTTCCCAAGGCTGTCCACCAGATTATTGAAGCATAGAGTAAAAAATTGTAAATTTTTCTTATATCATCCTACTGTCAACCGGTAGCTTTTAAAAACATGAAAAATGCAATACGTTTTGAGTTTTTTTTTCCACTTGACTTTCTAGTTTTTTTTCTTTCTTATTTTTTCCTGTTAATTAACTTTATTATCATTATTGTTTTCTTTTTCGTTTGTTGCATAAATTATTTTTTGAAATGTTACAAAAAAATCGCAATTTAAACTTAAAAGACGCCATTTTGTTTCGTGTTTAAGGCAAGAAAAACTTCCAACAGACGTGCAAATACTTACTTATTGCTGCTTGCTGTCCACTTGTAAGGCCTTCTCTTTCTCAAATGTCAGTAAAAAGTATTTCTTCTTTTAATATTCTTTTGTTTCCTCAAATTAATCATAATGCAGAGTAGTATTTTCTTTTCAATTGTAATTTCTTTAATTTTTTCATTTTTATTGCATGACTTCTTCTTCGTCAGCTAGCAATTGCATTAATTTGTAAATTTCTTTCGTTTTGCTCTGTACATTTATTTCTTCGTTTTATTATCGAAATGTTCCAATTATAGTGTTGGCAAATTAAAGAAATTATTTGTAAACGGAAATAATATTTGTTTCTTTTATTGCAATCTGCAATAACGTATGCATTTGATTTGTGCATGTTTAGATTGTGTTTTGATTTGCATTCGTTTGAATTACATGTTTTATAGTTGATTTAAAATTTGTTTAAATCAAATATAAGTTCAGTTTATATTCTGTTAGTTTGTAAAAAATGAACTGAATCTATTAGCCGATCTTGTGGTTTTTAAAAATATAATTAACTTAATATTTCAATTGATCTCGCAATAGTTATTTTGTGGAAAATTGGTGTGATAATAGATTTTCGTTTTATTTAGGATCTAAAGCCAATTTACGCATTATTTATGGATTTAAAGTAGGTTTTTCCGGGATTGAGTCGTGCTGAATCTGAATTTGGCCTCATATTTTCTTCATTACATCTGGGATTTGAGATATCGAAAACCATGAGTTTTAAAGTTTTAGGTGATGAAATCTCAAAGAAGTCAGAAGCTGACATAATTGACTTTCAGGTGGGCATGCCACATTTTATATTTAAGAGGTTGTCTTGGCACTGTTACAACGTCTCAAAAATGGTCAAAATGGTGAAAGTGGTTTCTTTCCGAAAGAAATTTTAGTTTTTCTTTTTCTAAAAACAAAATATTGAAATAATTTCCTTTTCGATCGGAATGGAATCAGATATTTCAGTATATGATTCAAAAAAATTAATTTCCCGGATTAACCAAAAGTCTGGCGTAGATCATAAATTATCTTTTAATGAATAATTTAAGAGATCATAAATTTTTAATTATAGCCTAATTTAAAGATACATACATAACCGGTTTTAGGGTATTTTCTCTTCCTTAAGACGAACATTGTCTCTCTCACTTGCCGGAAAGCATTCAGCCACTACCCCGACCTCTCTCAATTGGACTGTCCGAGATGGAAAAAGTATCAGTGTAATATGCCAAAAATATTCTTTTGAATTCGTCTAGATAACAGTATTTTAGAGACTCACTTGCGGCAGATGACGTTCTAGCACTGGTTTTGAAGCAGAGTTCTTCAATCCTACCACGAGTAGGATAGGATAGCTATTGAAATGACAATTCCCAAAAAGGAAGATGCAATAGTAATTTCTTCTGCACTTTTCAAGATATCGAATGTATGGTAAACTACCAACTAGGGTTCTACAGTTCAAACGAAACGACTTTTCAACTTTTTGAATTTAGTTAAAAGTCGACTTTTCGACTTTTTGCATTTTACGAAAAGTCAATTTTCGACTTTTTTCATTTAATTAAAAGTAGACTTTTCGACTTTTAGTATTTTATAAAGAGTCGACTTTTCGACTTTTTCCGACTTTGCGATTTTTTCGACTTCTTTCGACTTTTTTCGACTAATTTTTGACTTTTTTGGTTATTCCGACTATTTTAGAGTTTTTGACTTTTTTCCCACTTTTTTAAATTTTCGAATATTTTTGACTTTTTTCTACTATTTTCGAGTTTTCGATTTTTTCCTACTATTTTCGAGTTTTCGACTTTTTTCTACATTTTCCAACATTTTGAAAATTTTCGACTTTTCGACTTTTATTTACAAAGTCGACTTTTCCACTTTTTTCATAGACGATAGTCGAGTTATCGACTTTTTGGAACAAAATAGTCGACTTCGACTTCGACTTTTCGACTTTTTTCGACAAAAAGTCGATTGTTTGATTATTCGAAAGTCGATTTATAGAACCCTACTACCAACTTGACAAATATTATAGTCCTGGAATTTACGTGACATTACTAGCAGCTTTCCTTTCAGATAAATACTGTTTTCCCATTCACCATTTTAGAGAAAGTAATCTGGAGGTTCTAGATATTTCCAAATCGTTCGATGGGGTGTGGTAACTAATTCATTCGGTTTATATTGAGCTGTTTCGCTCTCAAACTTTCAACATTTTCTATTCTTATTGATTCCAATAAATGCCAATACATTTGGATATTAAAGCAATCAGGCCATTTTCCATTTGATTTTGCCCAAATTTTCGACCAATTTTGACCATATTTTTAAACTTTCGTATGAATTAGTATTATGCTCTTGATGTTCTAAGCATGAGAATATAGTGCGAAGATTAAACACATTTATGTAGTATAGAAAGAATCATTCCACATATATCGATATTACAATCTTATTCAGGACACTCGAAAATGTATACGCAATACTCGTTTTTATGAACACACCCATCTGTGGTCGGTCGTCTAGTAGATCGGTTGTCTAGTAGATTCGTTCTTTAAAAAAGTATATTATGGCTAAAGAACGGTTCAGAAAAAATATCCATTACAAAATTATTTTAGCATTCTCATCATACAGTCAGACTCAATGGTTACGCAAAAGATGAGATATATTTATCAGACATGATCAATGATATAAAAAAATATGTGTGATGATTATTTCCTTTAGATAATACAGCAAAATTATAATTATATTGTTGATGTCGATGTACTGAACATAAGAGAAGATTACAAATAACAAGTGCTGGTGGCAGGCAACATTTTAATGTACATAATTATTACAAATGACTTTGGAGGCCAGTAGAAAATTTTGAACTAAACAATTTGCCTTTAGTTGCACAAAAGTCTAAGAATAATTGTAGTAGATTTGAGAGTTGAGAGAGAGAGCTAAATCATAACTTATAAGCTAAGGCAATAAATCTTTAATGAGAATCAGCTCCATTCGATCACGATCTATAGTACAATAGATTTCCAAATTATAGGACGATATCAAATACTGTGTTTTATCCTCAGGATTATTGACGAAAAAAACAAGTTGTCAACAAAAATTTAATTTTTAGTGAAAACAATATTGCTTTAGGAACTTTTTCTATTTATTGTTACCATTTCCAAATGGCCCTTCAATAAAGAATTTTAATAAACTCACTAATGTCAGCGAAAAAATGAAGATGGGGCAAAAATTAATATTAAAAACTTGAACAAGTAGTAGCAACTTAAAGAGTAACAACAGAAGTCGTTCAACAACAATTGTAAGTATGTTTCTACATAAACACGTTAATAAATTTATGTTTAAACTACTTCTTAAATATAATGAAAGAAGAATAGCCGTTGCAACCAGTTTCAATTTATGATGGTTGTGTTGCAATAATAGTGGCATTGCATGATTGTTAAAATAAAAACTAAAGAAGAGGAAAAACAACAGCAACTAAATAAATGCGCCATTATTTGGAGAGTACAAAATTAGAGAAAATTAAATTGTTTTTAACACAAAAACTCATCAAAAGTAACAAAAAAAAAAAAAAAAGGAATAAAAACAAGAAGTAGCAAACAATCTCATACTGACTGGCAATAGCATGTCCCTGATAGCACAAATAACACATGAATGTTGCAACAAAACAGTTGCTAAGAAAAATACTAAACGAAACAGTCACAGCGAAACGCATTAGCATTACAGTTGGCGGCCATTGTGGTTGGTTTGTTGGTAGATTCTTGGTTGCATTTCGTTGTGGATCCATTTCAATTTTTATTTTTCTTGATTTTTTTCGCCTTTTTTGGAGTTTAGTTTAGTTCGCTTTAATGGCATTGGATGTTGGTTGATGACGCTGATGTTTTGGTTTTTTTAAGCGATGGCGTGCTACAAGGTAATCAAGCTTTATAAAGGCGTTTTTGTAGACTGTTGCCAGTTTTGACTTTAGTATGGTTCATTCTAAACGTGTGATTCGTTCGTAGTTCTGTGGTTGTTCCACATATTCATGTTTGAGTGGGGGATTTGCATGTTTTTTTTTGTTTAGATTTCCTTTTGGCGAGATGGTCGTTTGCATAATTTACCTTAAAGCTTTTTATTCTAGTATTTTTTACTTTGTATATTTTATGTTCTTGGCTTTATTCTATTTATTTTGTAGTGGATTGTGTTAAATTTGCTTGGGGTATGGGAAGTTTGCCATTCAGCCAGCCAGCCGACCAAAATTGGAAATGATTGTTGCCATTTTATAAATGCAACAATTTGCATTATTTAACTTTTTGTATTTCTCCATTAAGATGGTTGGTTACCAATTTACTAATAGTTCGATTTGTTGGTCTATATTTTTTCATTTTTGCTGAGATAATTTAAGAATTTATATCGGTAATTGCTGTGGGTAGTTAAATGAACGAATGAATAAATTAAACTACTAATTTCATGTGTAATTGCAGTTTTGAAGTTTGAGATTATTTCAATTAAATATTTTAATTATCTTTACGTAAAACTTGCTCTTTATTTGGCATTGTTTCATAAATTGAATAAAATGTTTCATTGATATGAAGAATAAATTCGTTAAATTAAATCTTTATTATCACTTACGTTTTTTTGTTTTTACATGTATAAAATCGGCAGAGAATCGCTTTCTACTTGATAGGTAGATAGATATATAGATAGATAGATAGATAGATAGATAGATAGATAGATAGATAGATAGATAGATAGATAGATAGATAGATAGATAGATAGATAGATAGATAGATAGATAGATAGATAGATAGATAGATAGATAGATAGATAGATAGATAGATAGATAGATAGATAGATAGATAGATAGATAGATAGATAGATAGATAGATAGATAGATAGATAGATAGATAGATAGATAGATAGATAGATAGATAGATAGATAGATAGATAGATAGAATAGATAGATAGATAGATAGATAGATAGATAGATAGATAGATAGATAGATAGATAGATAGATAGATAGATAGATAGATAGATAGATAGATAGATAGATAGATAGATAGATAGATAGATAGATAGATAGATAGATAGATAGATAGATAGATAGATAGATAGATAGATAGATAGATAGATAGATAGATAGATAGATAGATAGATAGATAGATAGATAGATAGATAGATAGATAGATAGATAGATAGATAGATAGATAGATAGATAGATAGATAGATAGATAGATAGATAGATAGATAGATAGATAGATAGATAGATAGATAGATAGATAGATAGATAGATAGATAGATAGATAGATAGATAGATAGATAGATAGATAGATAGATAGATAGATAGATAGATAGATAGATAGATAGATAGATAGATAGATAGAATAGATAGATAGATAGATAGATAGATAGATAGATAGATAGATAGATAGATAGATAGATAGATAGATAGATAGATAGATAGATAGATAGATAGATAGATAGATAGATAGATAGATAGATAGATAGATAGATAGATAGATAGATAGATAGATAGATAGATAGATAGATAGATAGATAGATAGATAGATAGATAGATAGATAGATAGATAGATAGATAGATAGATAGATAGATAGATAGATAGATAGATAGATAGATAGATAGATAGATAGATAGATAGATAGATAGATAGATAGATAGATAGATAGATAGATAGATAGATAGATAGATAGATAGATAGATAGATAGATAGATAGATAGATAGATAGATAGATAGATAGATAGATAGATAGATAGATAGATAGATAGATAGATAGATAGATAGATAGATAGATAGATAGATAGATAGATAGATAGATAGATAGATAGATAGATAGATAGATAGATAGATAGATAGATAGATAGATAGATAGATAGATAGATAGATAGATAGATAGATAGATAGATAGATAGATAGATAGATAGATAGATAGATAGATAGATAGATAGATAGATAGATAGATAGATAGATAGATAGATAGATAGATAGATAGATAGATAGATAGATAGATAGATAGATAGATAGATAAGGAAGTTTCAGATGCAGGCAGATAAATTATTGACGATCAGTCTGGGATCAGTCTGAAACACCGACAATATTCATCAATATTCTCTTAATAGATAGATTATACATCCTCTTGAGTACAGTTAATATTCATCTTTAAAGTCTGTTAATCATAATGTGCTCAATGTATATTAACAAAAAAAACAATTCTTTCAACAAAGCATCTCTCAAAATCCTTTTTATTCCCCTTTTATTTTTATAATCATTTTCTAATAAACTCTTCAATATAAACCAATTGTTACATTTAAATTCCTAACACCCACACATTTTCAAAATAATCTGGCAAATTTTTAAAATTCTTAGCAAAAAAAAAAAACGAAAATTCACTCACTAAGTGAAAGCAATAAATTGTTCACACTTTTACAAACTGCCCACACATTTGACAATAATAAAAGGATGAAGCATGATCTTATAATTCAAAGTATTGGAAAGGCGTAACTCATATGTATATGTATTTATATGTTAGTATGAAATAAAACCCAATAGAAGCAGAAAAAATATGTACGAATTTTTAAATCAGTTGAAAAACAAAACAAATGGGAGTGTAATGAGGCATTTCATTATTAAGCACGTTCCAAATAACAACTACAACTGGGAAATATAAAAATATTTTTTGCATTTTTATTCGAAAAAATTTTTAGTGACATTTGTGCGTTTTATAAAAATTCTTACAAATAATTCTTTGTGTAGTTTTTGTTGTTTGTTTGTAGCATGCAGCAGGACAAGCAAGCAACACTTTTGCTAATATTGTACATATTATTGTTATGTTATGGGTTATTGTTGTTGTTCATATTACGATAGGCTGGACTTGGAGGCTGGTTAGTAGGAAGCAGAAGGTATGCTCGAGCTAACAGTATACGCCCAGTAGCATGACAAAAAAGAAGCAGAAAGGCTGCTTGTGTTTTTACCACGATTATATGGTGAAAATATGACGAATGTATACAAATATATGTATTGAAATATATGAATTTGTATACATAAAGTGATAAAAGTAAATATGTATATCCACTTTTTGGTATAAATTGGGATCATCTTATGGATGTGAGCAATGTGACAGGAAATTATTAATACATAAAAGATAGTTTAAACCAGACTGTTTTAATAAAACAACTGCTTTGAAAAATGCAAATGCACAGTTGCACACAAAAAAATTTTCAAAATTTCTTGAAGATCGAATCTAAGATACTTTTACGAAACGTTCATGACGAAATGTTCAAGGAAAACAGTTTCCATAAGATTTATAATGATCCTATGCGCCTCGATAATTTAAATCAGTAGCTTTATGCGGACCTAAGTGTAGTAAAACGCATTACAGTCTCGCTTTATGATTAAAATTGATGTTATGTGTTTTTCAGAGATTTTACATTACTTAAGTGGTCCTCCTCTTGGTATGTTACCTTGGTGCACCGCCCTCACATATGTAATTGATAAGAGGTGCTACCAGTACTTCTACCTTTGTGGGGAATATAAACTGGAGTATTCATTCGACTTCCCGGAGTCATTCCTTGGATTATTTTGAGTCGAGCTGACTAGATAATCCAGGGAAAAGAAGTGCTACTAATACCTCTTGTCTTGTAGGGACTATAAACATGAGGATTCATTCGACTTCTCGGAGTTATTCCTTGGATTCTTTTGACTCGAGACGTGATCAGAGATCCATACAATATGATTCTACAGAATCCGACTTATTGATGTAGATTGTGTATCGGTCCGCGAATTACGTCAGTAGGTACTATTGCTGAATCATCTGATATTATTACACTAGTGTTGTTGAGGATTGTTGTCGAGGGTTGCTCCAGATATGAGGTAGGAACTTTTATCAGAGTGAGAATCTCTATTCATACTCTAGGTGCTGTCGCCAAACCATCAGATGCCATTACCACAGTGTGGTTGTGGATTGTTGTCGATGGATGGATGGAATTGCGATATAAAGAGAATATATAGCTCAAGTATTTGATTAAAGTGCTCAAACTGGTCTGACGTCACTCATATACAAAAATCACCGTACAATAGGACTACGCGTCAGGTACTCACGTAAATCATTTGGATTGAAAGACTTATGTAGTGGTTACTGCTATATTCTATTCTTAAGGAAGAAACTTTATTATTTCGATCGCATTTAAGGAAATTCGGATGGGTTAATAATTTCGCCCTGTCAAATGTCCACTCCGATTATCGTTTTTATTACTTTCTCATTTTTAATATTTTTTTTCAGTGAAGGGGGTATTCTTTTGGGTCCCTTCTTTTTTAAATTTTTACATTGTAGCCTCCCATGTTCGATTCTTCTTCGATTTTCATATTCTTAAAGTCAGAGCCCATATTTTAATGTTGAAACATACTTAAGTAAGAAAATCAGGAATGCAATCAACTCTTGAATATTAGCAGAGCATTTTAGTTCTACATTTATAAGGATCGCCGCCTTATAATTGGATTATAGAACCAGAATCATAGTTCCGATTGATATTTTAACACGTTCCATGTTTTGATTAAATGTATATAAGATTCGGCACAGCCAAATATAATATTCTTTCCAGAAAACGGATTGCACATATTTGTCAATTTGTAAGAATAATTTCCGTTTATTCTCAATTTATTTAGCATCAAATTCCTAAAATTCCTTACTGGTTGGCATGTGTTTCTCTTTAAAAAGAGGAACAAACAAATTTATTGCATTACTATTGCTTTTGTTTTAAAACATTTACTTTTTTTCGCAAAAAAAATCTATATTCGCATTTTATGTTTTAAAAACCATTTACGAACTTTGGGAAATCTATTAGAAATCATTAAAAGGTAAAACCAAGTCATTTATGGGGCGTATGTAGAGTAACGCCCAACCATAGTATAGGGCAATTGCAAAGAATTCATAAAACATTTACAATACAATATAAAACGTACAGCATGCAGTCATACATTTAAAGCGCAAAAGTATAGAATACAATCGTGCCACAAATTCCAAGCAGTGGCAGTTAGTAGTAGTAGTAGTAGTAGCAGCCGTTAATATAAACGCTGTATGTAATACACATGCCAAGGAAGAAAAAAAGAAAAGGTTACCAATATTGTCACATGTCAAACCGGATGCTAAATACGGGAGTTATCCTGGCACATATACACTCACACATTGATTTACACCAACTCATTTATGTATACAACTAATAGAGGGTTATTTGTGGCCTCATAAACCTATAAGAAGAAACAACTAAATAGAGGGAGTTTAAACTCTTGCTTATCATTTGCCAGCAATTATTGGAAATTGGATTGTCTTTAGTTTTCATTCTACTTTTTTAAAGAGATTACATAGTTATAAATGTTTTACAAGAGTTTAAATAAGGAAATAAATCTCTGTTGTTTAAATTCTCAAGAACAAAATTATTTAATCTCGTTTTTGAAAATTAATATGATTTCTACCCTTTTTACTAATTTTATTATAAATTCAAACAAAAACTCTTAACAAGCATTGGAAAAAAACGTCGCCATTATATAATTATAGTGTTTAACCGGAAGTTACTTTCATTTTATATTTTAAATCTGGCACCCATTGCTGTTGCTGGGTGTGTGTGTGTGTGTTTTTTGTTTCCATAATCAAGTCCTTTTATTTCAATCAATCTAGAAAAACTGCGTATTTAGGGTGCGTTTTATAGTACTTTATTTCATAAACATTTATTTCTACCAAATGCATATGAGTATTAGAGTTATTGTCATCTATTCTATGTATAATTTTTTTTGTAAAGATCGCCTGTTGTGATTTTGTTACTTGGACTCAAATTAACGGAAATGCTTCTTTTTTTTCTTATTTTATTTCTCTCAAATCATACAATTGTTTATATGCTGAACTCTGCTGATGATGATGGATGGATGGACGAGTTGTTTGAAAAATTTTTCGTTGTTTTGAAATTATTATTATTTATAAACTATATAATTATCACTATGAATAGTATCGTTTTTCACAGGATGCTTTTAGTTTACGCAGATGTTTACCTTTATAAACGGTATTTACAAAAGTTTGGCTCGCGCCATTGATTAAATATGAACTGAAGTGGTTTAGTAGAAATTTTAATTAAAAAATTTTAGAAAATTTTCAACAAGCAAAAATTGAAAATGTCAACACTGCAATGATGAATTAGGGAAACAACAAGGTTCTTTTTGAAGAGATTTTTGGGGAAAATACCTTTTGGTTTTTTAAGGTCTACTCTTCAACATTTGTCCCAGAAATATCAAAAAGGTTTTTTTATGAAATAGTTTCTAGACTTAAATTTAACTTAAAGTTTTATAATTCATCATTAGTCGGCGATCAATTCAATTACTAGAGACAATTTCCAATCATAAAGGATTTGAAATGAAAATTCTTGTTACTTATATAAGTTTTTATACCTACTATTAAAAAATGATGTTTTTGTCATTCCATTTTTAACATATTGAAATATTGTCTGTATATATTGATTGCATATATTAAGATAGAGACTATTGAATATAGTCCCTCGAAGTCGAAGAAATTCGAATTCAGTTGAAACTCTAATTAACGAGAGGAGCTTGAGAGCTGCCAAAAATATGATCTATTGATTAGGTTTTGATACTGAAAAGGAGATAAATTGATCCATATTTTACCTTAGGTCCCATATAAACAGCCGTTTAGAAAATTACTTTAACGACATATTTTAGGTTAGGTTGATAGGATGATGAATACTACATCAAATCCGAAGAAATACACCTAAATATAATAAGGAAATATTTAAATTCCATTTTTACAAACTTTAATCAGCGTTGTAAAGTAAGAAATTAATGGATTTTTCGTATTATGTAGGGTTTGGTTTAGCCATCATACGGAAGACTTCCTAGTGCTTATATTGAATGGGTATAGTCGAATATGTAAAACACTCTATATTGATCATTCGGGAAAAGATCCTAAAAAAGATATCTACTATGCTGATCACAATAATCTGATATTTCTTGAATTTTGAGCAGATTACTTTGCTGTGTGATCGAAGATAATCTTTTTATCTCTCTTAAATTAAAGATTGATATTCTTTGATAGTTTTTAGCGAGTTTTTGGATCAAACAATTTAACTAGAACTTCTTAAATTTTGTTGTAGATTAAAATCTATCCAAATATTGATGGATATTTCACCATCATAAGTCGAAGTGATCTTTACTACATGATCAGTAATTGTGCCTTAAATATTAAATAACACGTTTTATTTTAAAAGTTATACTTGACTCTTTATACCCTACACCACATTAGTGGGGAGGGTATATTGGGTTTGTGCTGATGTTTGTAACGCACAATAATATTGGTTCTATACCCACCTTAAAGTATACCAATCGACTTAGAATCATTTTCTGAGTCGATTTAGCTGTGTCCGTCCGTCCGTCTGTCCGTCCATGTAGACCTTGTAATCAAACCACAGGTCGCAATTTTGAAGATACTTTAAATTGTCTTCTATTGTCCCAGGGACGAAGCCTATTGAAAATGGTTAAGATCGGTCCATTATTTCACCTAGCCCCCATACAACTGAACCCCCGAATAGGGCTTAAACCTTGTAATCAAACTACAGGTCGCAATTTTGGATATAAATCAATGAAATTTGGCACATGATCTTCTATTGTCCCAGGGACGAATTCTATTGAACATCGGTTCATTATTTCACCTAGCCCCCATACAACTGAACTCGCCGAATAGGCCTTTTAAGTTCATCTCGACAAAAAGCTGTAAAACCAAGTTCTATACTAGCCTTAATGACCCTCATGAATTTTATAATTATAGGGCCTCATTTGACCCTAGCCCCTATAAAAAGCCCCTTCAAAATTTGACTTAAATAAATGTCCACAATTTTATACAACAATAAATGGCTTAAGTATATCTGAGGCAAGGTACAATTCAACTTAAATGCTTTATTATGAAAACTAAATCACATTTTATTTTTGTAACAGGTGTAGGGTATTATATGGTCGCCCTCGTCCGACTATAATTTCTTACTTATTTTCTAATTTCTTACCTAATTCAATATAATTTCTTACTTAATTCAACATTCGAATCTTATCATATAATTTTTATTTAGTTAAGAGTATTTTGTGCAATAAGCAGCTGAAATCAAATCAAGTCCATTTTAGAATCAATTCAATCTTTTACATTTTAAAATCAATCTTATTTTAAACTCAAATCAAGTAAACACTTGAGATGAAATCAAATTGAAACTTCTCATAGTAAGTACATTGTAAGATCACTTTGACCGGAAAAAAGGTTTAAATTCGGTTTTTAAAACTTAACGGATCCGTACTTGAATCAAGTATTTTGTACTTAGTTTGGAGAAAATAGTATGTACTTCTGAAAACCGTCCGGATTGATCTGAGTACGAATTGCCCAATTATTTTTTGGAGTGCATTGATCAATTTAATGTAATGATCTGATGTCTCTTAAATTTTGATTACATTAATTTAATGAATGATCGCAAGCGATCTTTTTAGTCTCTCTCAAATTAAGATAAAATACTCAGAGATAGATTTTGGGTGATCGCAAGTGACCTTTTTTTGTTTCAATTTAAATAAGTTTTTTTCTTAATGCAGAATTTTAAGGAAATTGATAAAGTTCTGATCACTCCTAAGAGTGATCACCATTTACTCTTCTTTTGGCTTTAAACTCGCAATTGTAATTCTAATTACTTGGTAATAGTATAATTGAAATTCTCAGTAAATGTGGCTTTTCACCAACTGTCAAATGTAAAGCTATACAAATATATTACTCCTTTCTAAGTTGCGTTAATTATAACTCATCTATCTGTGCGTATGTTTGTCTATCTCTCCATTTTAATTATTTGCGTGTTGTATGCGTTTCTTTTGCGTCTTGTTAGCAATTGATGACGTTAATAAATACAGGTTTGCATTTAATAAATACAATTTACATTGTATTTGCAACAGAATTATAAATATATATACAAAAAATATATTGCAATTGTTATACACATTATTGTCATTGTTGTTAAGTTTAGTCTATTATTAACATTTTTTTTTTTCGATTTGTTTCTTTTATATTTTTACAATAATAAGTTAACGCCCCTTTTAAGGCAATTTGTTGTTTTATTGTATACAAGTCATACACAACAGTTGGCGTTTTGTGGCTTTGCCCATAGAGTGAATGAGTAAGTCTGTCTCTCTAAGTCTATGCTTGATAGATTCAAATAATCATATTTAAACGGTTTCTACTACTAGTATTCTTTTTTTCCAAACATTCTGTTAAGAACCATTTGTTTATGGTATTTTTTTCTGTAAATGAAAAAAAAAAGAATATTGTCACGGCACTTAACACATTTTTTGTTTGCGGTTTAACGAAAAATTTAACCATCCATTCATAACAAACATTCCAAATGACATACTGCTGCATGCCTTCATAGTAGTATTTATATTCTTTTTTTCAATTTTTTTTTTAAATTGAAAATGTCACTCAAGTGTTGTATTCAATTGGTTGTATTTGATGTAACTGTTGTAAATTTCTTTCCTACTAAAGCCTGTTGCTACTGTATTGTTTTATGGCAAAAAGTTGTAAAAACGCAACATTTAGCTGAAAAATGTTTTCTTTAAATTGTAATTAAAATGTGTCTTTTTGTACTTATGGCAGAAAAAATTACTTTGTTTTTATGCCGCTTTATAATTGCTCTCTCTATATACCAACTGTTATTTTTGAGAAATTGTTTGCGTTTTTCTCTTGTAGAAAAGCGTCAATGGTTGGAAATTATCATTTGTTTAATATTTTCTAAAGAAAAGTTTTGTAAGATGCGTGTTTGCAATGACAAGAATAGATGTCATGCAATCGTCATCAGTTAACAACAAAACGGTCTATTACTAAAAACCTAGATCTTTGAGAATCTTTAAGTGTAGCTAAAATCTTTATAGTTCCCGAGTCAGAAGCATTTCTCAATTTTCAAAAGCTGTTTTCTGATTGTCCTCTCTCACTGTCAATATTGGTTGACATTTTTAAATTATAGCCCTTATTGTCTCTTTAAATTCATACCATATTTCTAATACAATATTTTAAATTTAATACCTATGTATTTATTATTAAAGGTTAATAAAAATTGCCATAATTTAAACTATTTGTTTACTGAAAAACAATTTTGTTTTCATATTTTTTTCTTCTCATAACTATACATTATTACAATTTACCTATTGAATTTTTAATAATCATTATGATAAACTGTATGAAAAAAAAGCTCAATGTTTGTTAAAACCACTCCCCAATTTTTGTTATATTCTGTTTTCACAAAAAAGCGCTTAAATGTTCAGTTGGTAGTTGAATTTATTATTTTTTATTTACTACAAATAAAAAATAATATAAACTGAACAAAAAAAATCATAAATATATAACCTATCATTTAATCAGTTTATATAGTACATACCTAGATATCTTGTTGTTTTCATACATATATAAAATAAATACATTCCCATTACATACATAACGAGGATTTTTGTTAATGTATTTGAACGGGCAGAACGGTCGTTATAGTTGAATGAATGGGTGAGTAAATGACTGGCTGAATGTAGCATCTGAAGTTGCATTATGAAATTATTGGTTTTGTAAATTTTTAAATTATAAGTTTAGTTACAACAACCTGTAACTAACAAGTTGGTTACATATTGTTGTTATTATTATTTTTTTGTTTAACTATTATTCCAATTTTTTCATTGGAATTCAATTTAATTCAGCAAAATAGCCAATGTATTTTTTTTATTGTCATTATATTTTTATTTAAATACATTGTTAATAATTAATGTTCTGTTTTTTTAAATTAATAACGGTTCTTTTGGCATTTTAAAGAAGTTTAAAATTCTAAAAAAGCCTCCACCACCTTTCAGATCTTAAACTGTCTTAAGTATTATAATAGCAGGCATGGGGGGTAATGACTACATTTTCAATTACAATTACATTTGAAGTAATTGTAATTGAAGATTTACCAATTACAATTACTAGTAATTGTAATTGAAGATTTTCCAATTACAATTATTTGTAATTGTAATTGAAGTTTCGCCAATTACAATTACTTGTAATTGTAATTAAAGTTTTGCCAATTACAATTACTTTTAATTGTAATTGAAAAATTTCCAGTTACAATTATTTGTAATTGTAAATTTTGTTCCTTATAATTACATGTAATTTTGTAATTAGTAATACTTAAATTACAATTACAAGTAATTTTAATTGGAAACTTCAATTGCAATTACAAGTAATTGTAATTGGCAAAACTTCTATTACAATTACAAGTAATTGTATTTGTATATTAACAATTACCGATTACTGCCTTATCGTAATATACGTTTCTCATTTCTGTGCTTAAGATAAGGAACTGTAAAGCAAGTTTGTATGAGATGATTTTTGATTCGTCAAGACGAGTCTAAAATCTTTCTGTGATGTTTACGAATAGCTTCAGTTACTAATTACAACTGTATTTTAGTGATATTAACAGTATTTTACAGATAACTGACGGGCTTAGAGATGCTAATTAATATTTAATTACAAAATTGATCCGTTTGGAAGTACAAATTATTAACACTTATCAAAGTACAAATTATTAACACTTATCAACAAAATTTTATATATCAGGGATCTTGAGAAGTGTTGCTGTAAAAATTTAAATTTCTCCGACAGATGATGTCTAAGTTTTAATTTTCAGGCAATTACATCTAAACCGCTAAACCGATTATTTTAAAATTAGTGGGATATATAGATGTTTACGTGTAGATTCTACATGTCCAATCGAGGGCCTGCAACGCGTACCGCGCAACACTAGTTAACTATAAAGCTCATTTGTATGCTTCAGTTAACAATCAATATAGTATCTGTTTGATTGGAAGTTAATTTTGTTAAATCTGGTGAACCAAGTGAGGTTAATTATTAAATTATTACAAAAGTAATCATATTTGATCTCAACAATGTTCTCAATAATTTAAAAACAATTCTCTTCAATAAACTGTTGATCATCATACTGACAGTTGATCAATATCACCACTCACTTTGGTAATGAAATATGGATTTTAATACTACTTATTCTGGAGTACTTGAAAGCTTGAAATCTTTGATTGAATTTTACACTAAATGGATGACTTCTTAAACGTCTGAATCCAACCTAAATAATACTGCAAATCAAATGACTAATGTTAAGTTATATGGGAAGATCAGAATTTAGTGAGAATACTTGAAGCTATTTGGTCCATAATTTAAAAATTATTACTCTCTAATTTGAATCCTATGGAACAAGAGAGAATCATCGGATACATCTAACATGTGAAGGTTCAAATCCTTGAGCAAATCTAGATTTTGAAAGAGTCTTTTAACAACATATATCAGTCTCTCTGAAGAGGCTTCTAATAGAGCGTTGCAGTAGCGTAATAGCAACTGTACCGGATCTTATTCAACTTATGTGGGTAGTTCATACGATCTGATGTTCTTCCAATCATACAGTATGTCGAATTTTAACGGAGGCCCAAGAAGTTTCGGAGCATTTCGAATTTTTTGAAAGCAACCCCATTCTTCGTCGAAGGGCGATACGTTGATCGTGCATTCGTAATTTCATTTCCCCAAATTTTCAGGAACCCTTATCAATCCAACATAATGAATACATTGTCCAGTATTGGACGCTTTATTTGGATTGTATTAAGCTTTTCCGATAAAAGCTGCTATGAAATCATATTCGTTACAACATTTTGGAATCTGATAAGATTGAAGGACACTTGATAAGGTTAGGTTACGAGGGTAGCTTGCTAGTTACCGAGTTCATTGTGATATCCTTAGAATTGCCATTCCTTATTCCTTTATGTTGAAAGAATGGTTTCCCCCCTTATTTCATTGACTACTTGGTACTTGCGGTCTCCCTGAAAACTAGCCGGTATTTATAATGAAACAGATTATGGAAACAAGCTCTACTAAGATAGAGTAGTTTGTGCTGTTGTTAGGCTGGGCAGTCTCATAGAAGGTGTTGCACCGATTCCTCTTCTTCCTCGTCCAACTTTCCGACATATGTATGTCCAATCATACAGTTCCCAGTAATTATACCAGTAGGAAGCCTAATCGATTTCTTACAAAGAGACAAGAGAGTCCTAGTCCTATCCGTTGTCAGAGTGGGCCAGAGCAGTATCAATAGTCTACAAGTGGTGATATTTGACCACCGGAGTTCCGTCCCATTCAAAGCCCAGTTATCTTTCAATTTTGGTAGGGTCACCAGGGGAGTGTGAATATTCCTTTGCGCAAGGGTTAAGTCTAGGGACGACCCTTTGGTTGCTCACTCATCAGATATTTCATTTCACCGGATGCTCTCATGTCCTGGAACCCATATCAACTTAACGTGATGTTGTATAGGATTGAATACAATTGAGAAGACATTTCGACTTAATAACATTTGAGTTAAGAGCATTAATTGATGAAAGGATGTCCAAGTTTATATTTATAATCGAATTTTCGAGATTCAGTTTCCGGATTCTTCACGCGGCTGTATCGATGGCATATATCTTTGCCTAAAGGACCGTATAGGTGATAGGTAGTCGAAGAGACAGGAGAAGATTCCCGATCCCATGCCCTTTTTTGTTTTTGAACCATCAGTGTACATTGAGATCATGTCATCCCTTAGGACAGTGTTCGCGGCCCAATTATCCCTTGTCGGTATTCTGGTCACGACACTTGATAAAGTTATAAAAATTGTATTTGCAACAGTTGTGGAAATAATGATGTTAGCCTAGTAGGTATAGCAGGGGCTTTGAGAACTTAATTGACATATTACTAATGTTGTTTTCGAATTAGTGTGGCTAAGATTCTTGCAGATTGAAAAGAATTGACCAAGCAAAAATAAGGATCCGAAAGCTCTAAACAGTGGTTTTTGTTGTAAAATACTAAATTAAAACTCATGTTTTCAAAACCGTTTTTTTAAATGTTTTTTTAGTTATACCAGTCTTGCAAGCCATATGTTGTTAAATTCGGGTTTCCGATTTTTTCTGAAAATCTCACCTTTATTTCTTTTCACACACATACCTCTAGTGATTGACATCAATGAAAAAAAATCATTTTATTTAAATAAGTGTGATGTGCACAAAAAAAAATAAAATAAACTTTTCCCTTAATTATAATTACGAAGCATTGAAGTGTCACTAATACGTCAATCTATTGATGTTTAATCAGGCTTAAAATTTATGCATACAACACGGTACAAGAACCTGTCAAAGTGCCAGCATTTTTTATTGAACTCACACACATTGCGTTACAGATTGATGCAATTTATTTTTTGCAAAAATATTTTGAAAACAATTAAAATGTCCGCAGCAATTAAACAAAATAAATATTAAAAAAAACATAAAATGTTTAAAAAAACTAAAATTAAACAATGAAGCAACAAAGAAAACCATAATACGAAAATTAACGTTTAAACACATCAGGCGCGATTTATAATTTTATACAAAAGCAGCATTAGCTCGACACAAAATTTTGATCAATAATTCCTTTTCATTAATTTATTTTCAAAAGTGAAAAATCAAAAACAAACAATCAAATCATGGTTTACACGTGGTCTATTTAAGTTCAAACCACATGCCGGGCTATTGAAAGTAGCGCGTACCCTGATACCCTAAAGAAAACAATTACCAGCCAACCTTTGATTCTAACAATGAGCGATGGAAACATATTCCATCGAATTTTTATAAATGAAATTTTATAAAATCAAAACCAAAATTGCATTGTCAGTACGTGCTACTGTCGATGGACAAATGAAGAAAAGAAAAATGAAAATTTGTAAAAAATAAAACAATTTGATTCATGGAATCATCTATATAACTAGTACAAGTTAGAACACAATTCCTAAGCCCTAAACATTTGTCTAAAATTGTACATCATTATGAGTATTTAGTGCCACAATTTATTATTCCTCTTAATGATAGCGAATATAAAAGAATTCCTTAAAATTCTATTGATTCAAACAGACCACAATGGCTAACAATTCCCACATCAAAACTACAAGCAGCAATAAAAAAAATCATTTAAATCTTTCCTTTATTTCTAAAACAACAATTGTCATTCTCTAGACAAATTGTATATATTTTATTTTATCTCTTTGTGATCCTGCTCTGTGAATATGTATCTCTGTGTTTGTGTGTGTATTACCCCGAGTTAAAGTATCATAAAATTGACATGTATTACGGGAATTTATGTCCCTTTTGTGAACTAAAGAAAAAAAACTGACAATGAAGTGGAAATTTGTTCCCCTCAATTGTCACCCCTGTCACGGTGATTGTGTATTTTATACGTCTATTTGTTTTCGTATCAAAGTCACAAAGTCATTTTCAAGAGATGAACAAACATTCGCTTTTCTATCAATGATTTCTACAATTTTCCCGCAATAAATGTACAATTTGTCATTATTTATTGAGTTTTTGCGACGATTGTCGGATTGATTCACATTTTTATAGCTTTTACAAATTTATGGTGAGAAATTTTCTAAGCCATAATAATGATTTCGCTAATAATATTTAATGTTGGGAAAGGTTTTCAATAAAGCGTTGTATACGGTTTTATTTTACACCTTTAATTTGAAAAACCCTCCGAAGCGCTCCAAAGCTTATAAACCCGGAGGGCTTTACATGAACAAGGTAGGTGTTTATCGTCTTTATTCCACGGTGGTTTTTTCAATCACAGGGCGAACTAGAGATGAATCTAGTGATCCTTGTGAGGTGCTACCAGCACCTCTAGTTTGCCGGGACTATAAGCTGGTGATGTCACTTCACTCCTCTGCTAGTCCTTGGTATGATTTGACATGAGGTCTAACCAGAGAACCACATAATGTGGTACTACGTTGCCCAGTTGCCCGAAGGACTATGTCCTGACTAGTCAGTTGGTTGAGGTTCCTTCGGTATCCACGTAGTGACTGTGGTTAAACCGAAATTCGCGGGGAGTAAGTGGTGGTTAAAGGACTGATGTAAGGTAAAATTAATATTTTGGGATAAGTTCGGTGCTGTTGCCGAAGTGGGACTAATCGTTGGAAATGAGTTGGTGTTAATTGTATATGGTACGGGATGAATGTAGAGTATGCGGGCCTCACCCACCCGTTTACCTAGAATAAGTGTGTCGTATGTTTTTCTCTTATGAATGTGTCGGATGAATGAGAAGTGTGCTGGATGAAAGGTATCATATGCAAATGATACCATTGAATTTTCATTCCTTGTCCAGATATGTTCAGAGTAAACTCTGTTCATATTAGATTTACCACAGTGTGTAACTGTGATTAAGAACAAAGTCTCTGCTTATTTGATGGATTCGTACTTCGGTCTAACGGTTGCGTCTCTAGGTGCTGTTGCCGAATCAACAGAGGCCATTCCATCTGCGTGGTTGTAAACGGAAGTGATGTTTTACATCTCGGAAGTTAAGCAACGGGGCAGCAATGGTCAGAGATTAGATAGCTCGAATACTTAAGCAAATTGCTTGTACATGGACCGGCTTTTGCCATGTACAGAAATTGCTACCTGATTTCTTCATTGAAGGGGCGGTGGTGAGTCATTACAAAGCTCACCCAGTTGAAAAAGGACCACCGTGAGATAGGCCAACACGGCAGGTACTCACGTAAAACACTTCGACTTCAACGTCTCCTTGTAATGCTTAAGGAACTCGCAGGTAGAAAGTTTACTGGAGCATTTACAAGAAGTCGAAGTGCTGAAAAAATGAATAGCATCACTTGTATAAGATAACTTACATCATATTCCAGCACAATTATCATTCGTCCGACACACTCATTGAGAAAAACATCACTATAGGCATACTGGTGAGTGAGGCCCACAAAGCTACATGCTCCAGTAGCACTTATATATCCCAGGTTTACAATAACATTAAGGTAAGAGCGTTTAATGTTAGTTTCAACGTACGAAAGAATGTTCGGGTTTGAAGTGATGGTTTTAACATGCAGACTAGCAAACAAGTTTGAGGAGTAAGAACTTGGGACATTACTCCCAACGGCTACTCAGTTCAGAACTTGCTCTGTTCGACTATAACATGCAGAACGCTCCTTTTGGGATATACTTCACTTAAGAACAGGGTAACTGATATTGAATTGATTCGTTCTTGGCCTCAAACTATGAGCAAATCTTTTGACGAGGAGTCATTCCCGAAAGATGGGTATAGTCCATGGACAAGAAAGGCCAGTACTTTCAATAAATTTATACAGTACAAAATTCCAAAATATTAGCTAGAAATTTGAAAAAAATTCCTAAAATATAAATAGACAAATTTTCGAAATTTTCTCTAAATCGATAATTTTTTAAAAATATTCTCTAAATTGATAATTTTTTGAATTTTTAATATTTTCATTAATTTTTGCATTTTAGTGAGAAAAATTTATTGGGATGAAAAACATTTCCTTTATTACCTTTAAGTTTTTACAATTTCAAAATCTTATTTAAAATTTCTCTTTGCCAAAGATCCTTTAAAACTTAAAAAAACCTAACCTTTATCAACACATTCGGTTATATCCTGCTGTTAAACACATTCATAAGTGAAAAACAAATAAACAAATTTAATCAATTGATTTCATTTGTAATGCTCTCTTGAGGTAACTTGTCCCAAACAACCGATATACAATGAACAAAAAAACAACACAACCGAACAAAATAAAATACTGAAACCGTAAAATAAAATTGACATTTACGCAATTTGACATAATCCATTAAGCATTAATCATTTATATTTAAAATTAAACAAAAGAAATGAATGACGATTGCCACACCGAGGGAATGAATGAAAAAAACATATCCAGGTAAATGGTATAAAATCACAGTGAATGAATCAAATCCCTAGAGGGTATGAATTACACATAAAACAATTTCTTTTTGGCATTAATAACTCTGTGAATATGGCATATGTGTGTATTGACTGAAGGACAAATTGAAATTATGAAAATTGACAAATTGTAAATGTTCTTCTTTTTGTTTAGTAATTTCTATGAATTATATTTAAAATATGTAATATTTTATATAATTTCCAAATGAATGCCAATAGTGCAAATTAAAGAATTAGACTAACATTTTTTATGAATAATTAATTTTACCAATAATACAAATGGAATGTAAAATGCTAAACGAAATTTTTAAGTATAGGTTGTTTGGTTTTTCTTTAGAAATTATAATGATGAAATCCTCACTTCGCGTGAACAAAGAGTAATAAAAAGTTTAAGAATTAAGTTAAGCGTGATCAAGGAATATTTAAACAGAAATCAGAATAGAACTTATGAGTATTTATGGGAATACGTTTTAGGACAAAGGGATCATTTAATGATCAGTAAACTGGCAATTGAATTAATCGATCGATAGTGTTTTATAAAAAGAAAATTTAAAAAAATTCTTTAAAAAGAAAATTGATGAATTATTTTCCATTTATAGAAAATTGATCTACAATTTTCTAAAAATTTAAAAGTGATCGACAATTTTATAAAAATAAAAAATGATCAATTTTTTTTTATATAAATTGAAAATCGATCAAAAATTATTTAAATATATGAAATTGATCGATAATTTTATAAAAATATGAAATTGATCGAGATTTTCCTTAAAAAGAAAATCGATCAACAATTTTCCATTTATAGAAAATTTATCGATATTTTTATACAAATAGAAAATTTAAAATTTTCTAAAAATTTAAAAGTGATCGACAAATTTCTATAAATAGAACAAGTTAGAGTGCTTCTTTCGGCTATGCCGAATCTTAAAGACCCTCCACCTGTAAGCTTTTTGAAACCCATCTAAATAGTTTCACAGTTTTAATAAATTTTATTAGTATTTGTTTTATACACCTATGGAGCTAACATTGATCTAGTTTATGGACCTGCTATGGAAGATATGGCCAATCCGTAAAAAATTTCGCAGAATGATTTATCGATACACAAAATATACTACATCGGATTTTGTCCATATATACTTGTATGCTAATGAAATATATCGGGTAAAGTGACTTAAGGAAATGGATGTTATATGAGAGCTTCGACCAATTATGGACTGATCCAAACATTTTTCAGAATGATTTATACATCCAAAAAAATTCTCATGTCAATTTTTATAGCGATATCACTTCTTGTCAATGAAATATGTGCGGCCAAGTAATTTTCGGAAGTGGACCGTATATCGGAGACCAGACAAATTATGGGCCCATCCAGAAAAAATTTAGGAGTGATTTGTATAAATCAAAAACCTATTTATGAGTAATTTTAGTCCGATATCTTTATTTATCAATGAAATATGCGATTTTTGGAATTGGATCTATGAGCTATTATGGGCCGATCCGCAAAATATTACTTTAAACACATTCATTACGAATTTTATTCCGATATCTTCATTCAGTAATGAAATATATCCATTTACGTGGTTATCGTAAGTGGGCCATTATATGGTAGGTATGACCAAAATTAATGACCGATCCGGAAAAAATTTGGTAGAGTCATACATGTATACACAAAACATATTTATGTCGAATATCTTTATTTCTTAATTAGTTATGGGGTTTTAAGTGATTTTCTTAAGTGGACCTTATATGAGAACTATGACCATTTATGGACAGATACAGATTTACGTTGGTAATAAGATTTCTGTTCATATTATACACATACATATGTATGTGCAAAATTTCGTGGTGATAACGATATTTCTGACGAAGTTTTTAACGATAAACCCATTTTCGAGAATATTAACTTTTGTATGGAGGCTATGGGAGATTTTAGACCGATTGTTTTGAGTTTGAACACAATTGATCCCTGGGCAAAATAAATAACGTGTGATAGAATTAATTGCACAATCTTCGGTAGTTTCTGAGAAAACTACTCGAGACTTAAGAAAAAATACGTAATTTTTTTCGAGGTAGTCCGAAATTTTTACTCATAACTTTTTACGTTGTGAACCGATTTTGCTGATTTTCAACACCAAACTGCTCAGGCCAATAATGAATATTTTCTGAGAACTTTGTTGATTTCCTTTGCTTAGTTTAACGTGTTTTATACAGACAGACGGACATAGCTAAATCCACACATAATTTGATAAGGACCCGGAATATATATACATACTTCGTTGGGTCTCTGGAAAATTTCTATAATTATTTAAATTTTCAACAAATTTTAAATTTTGTATTATTTAAAAAAACAAAATTTATCTACAATTTTCTAAAAATAGAAAATTTATCGACAAATTTCTCTAAATAGGACAATAATCAATAAATAATTCTTCAAATTTTCTTTTAAAAAAATCTTAATTGAAAATGTTCAACAAATAGAACATTGATTAGAAATTTTTTATAGAAACCAAATTGATCAATAATGATCGACAAGGTTCTCAAACAGATCGACATATATCCATATATCGAGAAATTTTCGGAAAGAATTCTTTTAAACTACTGACTAAAATAGTTGCAATACACTTAAGTTCTTAAATATTCTATTAGATTAGAAAGTGACATATGGGTAAAAACTCGATATTAAAAATGTTTTAGTCAATTATAGAAATTTATGTTACACTTGAGTATTGTAAAAATAAATTTAAATAATATGTAGGTACATTTCTAACTCACATTTAATTTAATGATTTAATTTTAAAAATTACAAAAAAATAAGCAATAATTGCTACTTGCAAAACAAAAATTCATAGTAAATTCCTAGAAATTGTCGGAAATACTTTTAACACAAATAATTTCCAGGAAGTAATTTCCTAAAAAAAAAGTATAAAATATTTTATTGCCTGTATTATAAATAAAACCTTAAGAATTTGCAAAAAAAGAAAAATTTCTTTATTTCTAAAACTGTCGTTCTTTTCAAATGGTCCTTCGATCTTGGTTACTGTGGTCATTTTTTCATTCATTCATTGATGCATGTTGTTTGCTTTGTTTCCTTTCGTTTATTGTAATTTTCAATTCCTGTAAATGGTTTCCTTTAGTAGTCCGAGTATCATGTCAATGACACAGCATGCGACAAAATTTATCAATTAATTTTTGTTATTTGTAATATAAAAGTCCAATCAATACCATTAGACTGTGGGTTTTTTTGGGAACAATATGAAAGGTAGAGACAATAGTTTAAAAGATTGTAAAAAAATGTTGGTAACAATTGTATGATTGTTGCTGATTTGAACAGTAGTTTTAATACAAAAAAAAGAACAATTATTTCAAATTGTGATCTATAAGTATTCTAAGAAAATTTTAAGAAACTAATAAAAAATATTAACAGAGAAAAATCGGTATTAAGGCAAGATTGACAATATGTGTGTGTTAAGTACTTATGTGATACCTAAATGGTACATACATATACATATATCCTTGTTTTGCGCTGCTATAAACAGATAGATATTATCCACACCAAAAATTATGTAATTCTTAAAAATAGCACAAATCAAGACAACACCAATTATCCATCATTTATGACAACGTTTCATAAATCTGTCAAAATCATAATTTGTCCCAAATGAATTTAGAGAAATCACAACAACAATGATAGGCATTAGAAAATGTTGCCGCAGGGTTTAGACAATATTTTTCGTTATTCATCTTCAACAAGAAAATTATTCCAGCTCAGTACATTTGAACAACTAATGTTCATCAGTTGTGCGTAGATAAAATCTAACATGCGTGTTACAGTGTGAAACAAAAGTAAGATTTGGCATATTATACTCTTTAAATTAATTGATTTTTTAACATTTTATTTTAAAAATTTTTAACATTTTATTTTAAACATTTTGAAATCACTCCAATTAGTGGTGTCATTGCATTAACGTAAAAAGCTTCATAGATCTTCATTGATATGTATGCATATCAGTACTATCGAGGTAATTATTGAACACCAAGTCAAACATATTTAATTTATAAACCTATTGTAGCATCGATCTTGGAGGTTAATTTAAATATGTTTTGCCACAGTTACAAGCGATTAAAGTGTTTTTAAGTTTTCGATTACAAAATGGAGTTGACAAAATATGGCGTAACTTTTGAATGCGATTTCGCTTAAAAAAAGTGACGTTGAAGCACACCGTTTGATTATTAAAACATAGAGGAATGTGTTCCATCAGTTTCAAAGTGCAAGACAGTTTGTGCGGTTCAGTAGTTGTGATTTTGACAAGGAAGGGCAAAGATCGTTCAGGCCAGATAAAAAAGGTCGAGGTCCAATAATTGGAGACATTATTCAAGCAGTAATTGGATATATTTCGAATATGTGCCGAGAGACCCCAAAGACGATTTTGCATGTTCTAAATGCTAATTGAACTCTATAAAAGAAAATTGTTTTTGCACAGAATCATTCCTTGCAATGAAAAATGGTTCGATAACCCGAAACGTAAGAGATCGTATTTGAAGCATAATCAAGGAGCCGAATCCTCTCCAAATCCATGGTCCTAAATAATGATATTATTAGGTATTGAAATCTGACCAGACCATCATATAGAACCTGCCTCAATCACCTTAGGCTGATGTCAGAGTGGGCGCTACAAGCGATGCGAAGCTTTGCGCTACAAAGTTTTGCTTGTGTTTTCTCGCATCAAGCTTCGCGTTCACTCTGACATGACACATAGGAAAACACAAGGAAAGGTTTGTAGCACAAAGCTTCGAATCGCTTGTAGCGCTCACTCTGACATCAGACTTATAGTCCAGGCATTACTCCGAACTACCAATATGTATTTTTTTTGATCGATGCAGAACGCTGTCTCCGGGGTAATCTGTACTTCTGAACAGGTTATCCGAAATTGGTCATAACGCAGTTTTGATCTTGATTGTCATAAAATGACTACAATAGGAATTAACATACTAATTGCATTAGTTTTTCTTGAATTGCTTGTCACCCCACAAAAATTAAATTGGATCTCATATGGACTTAATGGATCCATGGTCCTTAGATAATAATATTATTAGGTGCTGAAATCTGTTCATACCATCACATAGAACCTGACTCAATCGCCTTATAATCCAGCTGTAAACTCGTACTACTATTATGTATTATGAGTGTCCCTTTGTTCGATTCCCAGCCGTTGCTGAGAAGAATTTTTGTTTTTTCCTTTCATGTGTACTCATCCGACCTTCGCTTACAATGTCGGTAGAATTGGGCCCATCGTACGGCCTATGCCATCGCAGTGCAAATGTAAGCTAGAATTGAATACAGACTTTGGATTAGTCGCATCTACATTGTCTTCATTCTCAGGTGGAGTTTTGATCAATACGGTCATAAAATTACGACAATATGAATTAATTCATATATTGCTTGTCACCCCACAAAAATTAAGTGGGATCTCATAAGGACTTGATGAATTTGCATTATCTAATTACCTATTTTCCAAGTAAATATGTATATGTAGTAGAAATGCTATTTCGAAATAATCCATCTCACTATATTTATAGGGGTGACTGAAATTATGATTTTATTTTATAACAAAACCAAGCCACTCTAATATATATTTATGATTTTCTAACACATATTCTAACTCGTATAATTTCAAGGGATTATAATTTGCCAACATTCTGCACAACAAACAATAAGTTGACAACAATTTCATGATATTAGTTCAAAATTTTCTATATAATCAAATCAATTATGATTTCAAAAATCTCAGTAGCAATATATGTCCGTTAAAAATAAAGCATATGCGTGAGTGTATTTATGAATGTGTGTGCGAAAGATGGGCGTTTATTTTGATTTTAAAAAATTTCAACTTTGGTATTGTGAAAGAAAAACGCATGCAAAATGTAGCATAAGTTTAGGAGGGGGTGAATATATTGTTGAAAAGAAAAAAAAATATTGAAAGAAGGTGGAAGGATGCATGGGAAGATAGATGAATGGATGGATGTTAGGTCATGTGAACGTATACAAAAAAATAATTTGCCAAAATTACTAGGGAAGTTCTAATGACATCAAAAGTCTAAAAACCGTGGAAAATGTTTGCACACGTTATGAGAGACAGGATATTTATGTTTCACAGACAAAGACACACACACGCTTTTAAAATTATATACAAACTAATGAGAGGGTGGTTATTTATATACTAATAAATACCTACATATTTTATATAAGCAATTATATTAAAAAAAACAGAAACAAATTTCTCATAGATGTTGTTTCTATTTTCGTTTCAACACATTTTTATATAAGTATGTTTTAAGCAAAACCATTGACTTTAAAAAAATCAACGCATTTTAGGAAAAATATTTAAAAAATTTTAATTGTCTTTGTGAATACTCTAACATGTAATAATTATAAGGGATCCAGTTGGTTTTTCCAGTTTAAAACAACTGTTAACAACTTTTAAATTCTCAGCTTAAGGAAATATAACGCAAAAAGCAATACAATTGTACTTTAAACAATTATATTGCAGACAATATAAAAAGTTTTTATGTGTTTTTCTCTTACACCTTGTTATAGTTTTACTACTGAGTCCTCACATAATATTCTTAATAATTGATGTCCTTTGCATGTCGTTACAATCATTTCTTTCAACAACACAGTTTTTTTTTAAATAACCGCAAAACTTTTTTTCCCAGTTCTCTAAGGAAAACTTTAAGTGCCTTCAAATGTTGGGAATATTGGTGTTGAAATTTGTTAATTATAGACTGCAGAGCCTTGTTAGCCATATTGTGTTTTTCAGAGGCATTATGTAATATAACTTTTGATAAATATTTTTTTGTTTTAGAAATTATAATTTATCAAAAGTTTTTTGGTTTTAAATGATAACGATCTTTGTTTGTAGGTTTTGGTAGTTTCAAATACATATTCCTATCCCAACCGCAGACAAATTATATTTGTGTCTATATACTTTTTTAAAAGGAATATATAATTTTTAAATGGTCTATTGATTATTTAAAAATATAATTAAACTTTTTTAAAGAAAATAGACTTATTTTCTAGAATTTAAAATTTCGAGGGTTAGGTTAGTTTAAAGGACAATATACATCTAAAAAATACACATAGGCCGCTATTGGGCAAAATGGAAAACCCTTATATAGCGATTTATAAAGGATATATCGTTAATGTTCAGAACCTCAGTTTCTTGTATATAATTCTTTCTAATCAAAGTTCCTGATAGATATCACAACTATGTATAATAACATAGCTCCCAAGATATTTGTATCTAATTTCTTCGTAAGTTGTCTGAAAGTTTTACAGAAATTCCCTCTCCTCTCGACATGGTCTGAATCCGTTAGTCCGATTATATATGTATGAACCTGCTTTAAAAACTGTATGATAACTTATAATACGTACCATCATACTACCTTCGGGCTTAGGAGACTTCTCGTCCTCCTCCCACCAATGTTTTGTGGGAGTCCTACCCACCGTTCCTTTAATCAAAGTCGGAAAGTATTCGTCAGCTTAACTGTAGCAAGCTTCATTTCCTTTATTGCTTCTAACTAATAATACCTACCTTCATAGTATCTTTGGGCTTATTCATTCTAAAGAGGCTTCTTGTCCCCCCCTTCCCCCATTGTTTTGTAGTAGTCCTACCCAACATGAACCGATAATCATATTATGCAGATCTTAGAGATTTCACCCACCGTTGCCTTTTATTCAGACTTCGTTGTTCACAACAGCTCCGGATTATCCATGAGTGTCTTGATACTCACAACTGCAGAGCTTACCATTCGAAGGGTTTTCAGATAGCGATCTTATCTGGCTGTCGGAAATATGTTAACATCTGTTGGAGTCATATAAATACATATGTATAATCCAATCCATTTATACACCCCTGAAAGCACGGACTTTCATCTAGTTTTGAATTAGGTTGTCGAAAGTACATTTCGTTTGCCGGATTTTCAGTGTAGAACGGTATAGTATCCCAGTCTAGAGACGCTATAGACTTCCGTTTGGCCACATATGAGTGGTAGATTTTTCACCCAACAAAGACAGTACGGACTCTCGCCTAGTGTTTGGGTTAGGTAGAATATAGTATGTCCCGGTTTCCGGGTTTTCAATGTTAAGCCTTTTATTTCAGAGTTTAAGACATCCGCGTAGCAATAAGTTACAATAATGTTCCGCTTGAACACGATCTCCTATGTGTTATCAACGTGCAACAGTCCCCAACAATTCTGTTATGAGTTCCGTATCCGGCTTTGGACAATTCGACAGTGAGTGCCGTCTTGTATTCTTCTAGTTAACGTCATTAAACTCCCTTTCCTATATAGCAAAGTACATTTGATCTGTCGTTGCAAATGATCTACGAGTGTCCTGATGCAAATCTTGCCACTGGAAGAATCTTACAAACCAGAGCGATCTCATATTTAATTTTTTAGTTGATACTTATCAAATTTCTTTCTAATACAATCCAATTTATTTTACACGTCTTTGATTAGGTAGACGATAGGACATCTTGGTATCCGGGTTTTCAATGTGGAACAATTTTGTCCCTCAGCTTAGAATCACACAGAGGTTTGTTCTGCTTGACCATGATCTCCTATTTAGGATCAATGTCTAACAATTTCCAACAATATCTGTTTCTGGTATCCTTCCAATATAAGTATACATTGCTGACTTGCCCTGTCATCAGCTTTGCTCAGTTTGCCTAAAGATAACAGCCGTTCGGTTGCTAGTGCCTCCTCCTATCTTTTATATGTTTCCATTAGAAGGATGTCCATCTACTGGCACCACTTATATCCAAGCAACATGTACGTTGAAATTCTGTATTGGTATTTGTTGCACTTTTTGTCCAAGAGTATTGAAGAGTATGTTAGAATTGGTCGAATTTCTGAGGAAGACTACTTTAATTTAAACTAAAAACTTATTTCTTTTGAAAAATTAACTTCCTAAGAAAGACTACATATTTCTATAAATAAAGAGTCTTTATTGGCAAGTCTTTAATTAACACCTTTTTATGTGGACTACTACCATTTAATAAAAATGACTACTTTGATAAAAAGTTTACCTACAATAAGCCTATAATTTCGCTTACTCTTTGTCACACGTTGCAAAACTTTTTGCCTATTAAGTAAATAATTAACTTTTTACTATTAAGCTACATTTATTTTTAAATGTCTTGATTAAACGGTTAATACTTTGTAAAGCCAATTAATAACTAAGACAAAAAAGCTGATATTTAAACAAAATTTTCTCACCAAAACTTTTTCTAAAAGAAATACAAAAACCTTTTAACATGAACCCTTTCACTACTTCAGCTAAACCCAGTAATATTCCAAAAAAATACAAATATATATACTTATACTAATTACTTTATTATAATTGTAATACAAATAAAATAAATACATACGCTATTAATTTAATAGAAAACTCTATAAAAAATTTTTCTAATAACGTCGTTTACAAGTTTTCAAAATTTGTATTTTAAACCTGTAATTTAACTCAAAATAAACTTAAAACAAATGACACATGGTGACACACATAACAAAATGCGGTGCGGTATTAGAAGAAAAGGGTTAAATTTAAATACACTAAACACGAGAATTGTGAATTAAAAAAAAAAAGAAAAAACAACAATTGTATCTATTGTATTAAAATGTAAAATAAATATGTACAAATTGTATTTTCGGTTGGTTAACTGCATAAAATATAAGTTATCAAAAGAAATTAAATTACAAAAAAAAACTAGAAATAATAGAAAAATTAATATAATAAATTAAATGGAAAAACAATTGACATGATGTTGACAAAAAACAAAATATATAACTAAAAGTAAAACATGAAATGTTTGGTGATATGCGAGGTTTGTTAATAAATTTCAGAGAAGAAATTTCCCAATTTATCCTTTAGGAAAGATCGTGTACAAGTGTTCATGTACCAAAAAAACTGAAAGAAATACAATCTGGAATTTCCCTTTTTAAGAAACTTATGAAGCCTGAAACTTATGTAACGTGAAACCTGGATCATCACGTAATATATTATAATGAAGTTTCTTAATCTAGGATAACATGGAATTAGAGAAGGGTCTTGCCTTTGTAAATCCTTTCCGTATACAAGGGTGGATCTAAATGAGCAGAATGTATTATTCGAGGTTAGACGTTCATGCAGAATGTCACCTATGATGGAATCAGCTAATGGAGCTAGGACATTACAAAACATCGAACATGCTCATGTCTGTATAACTAGATCATCACATGATACAATATCTTCCAGCTGCTTCATAATCTATGTTAACACTGGATAAGAGGAGAGTCACTGTCTCCGTCTCTCTCTCTAGAAGTATAACGTAAATCTACGGAATATATATCTGTAAAATCGAGAAATGATTTCAGGATTTCAGGATTAGTTAAGAGATAAAGTAAGCTCTGCTATTCCATTTGGTGCTGAGCTCATCGATCCGGATTCTTCCCAGTTAAAAATGATTGTTTTAGAAGAAATCTGAGCTTCTCGATCTTCAGAAGCGATTGTCTTAACACTTAACATGTGGACTGACGATGTCTAATAGGAATTCGGATCTAAAATGATCGATAACATGCCAGTAGAAATAGATCATCACCTAATAGCTCATCACGAAGCACTGCTTTTTAATCAATGATAACACGGGATTAGAGAGATCTCTCTCTTTTTTTCGTATACAAGGATGGCTTCAAATGAGTATCATGTTGGTCTCCAGAATATCACCTATGAAAGCATCAGCTAATAACGCATTACAAAATGTCGAGATACGTTGTATATGTATGATCTCGAAATTCTATGTTTAGATTAGAGAAGTACCAAGCTTTGCAATTCCATTTGGAGAGTTTAAACATTGTATTGTACACTTTACATGAATTGGACGGGCGATGTCTGGTAATCGGAAATAAAATTAACGAACTCACTCTAGGGTAACATGGGGTGAGATGAGGGCCTTACTCTTAGAAATCCTTTCCGCATCACGGAAAGCATACGAAAGAATATTACCTATATAAGAATCAGCTAAATATTAGGCTTAGGCCTCGCGAAATGTCGAACACGATTTTCAAGATTTGTTGTATTTGATTGTACAGTTTTTCTACTCTTAAGTCAATCATTAGGAGGGAATTAAGCACCTCAATCCGTATTCTTCAGAGTTAAAAACGGTTGTTTAAACATTTCAACAAAAGTGGTTTGGTGATGTTCGGAACTAAAACTATCGAAATATCAAAAGTCGAATTTTGATATTTCAGGAACTTTCGCTTGTGGAATGAAATTGTCTTTCTTCTCGGTCAAATATTCTGCCGGTTGCTATTGGTGTCGCCGTAAAATTCAGACAAAAGGACTACATGCAATGCAACCAAGTGTTTGAACTAGTTGCAAGATATCTGGATCTGCCGGAAGCCAGGTGTAAACAGTAAGGACTTTAAACACTTTGAGACTTTAAATTTCAATAGCGACCCTCGTACATTAATTAAACAGTGTAAAACAATTCTCAAACAAAAGTATACACGCAACAAGACCTGGAAAAGGGTTAAGCGTGTCCACTAGAGAAAAGGAAAGCATAAAATTATTTCAAATTTCTGTTTCAAAAAGAAATGTGTATGAATGAACGAATGATATTTGTGACAAGATATGATGGATCTATAACAACAATTATGGTATAATGAAGCGTCTCTAATCTTTAACAGATACTTAATATTTAATACTCTTTTTTTTTATAAAACTACAATTTATAAAAAAAACATATGCAAGAATTTCCTGTCCTTTTGGGTATTTTCATAAAAGGCCTGCATAAAATGCAACTCACGTAACACGCAATCTACACTAGAACATTCACACAATAAAGGATATATGACTCTAAGTATGTGATAAGATAAGAAAAGAACCCAAAACTGAAGAAGAAGAAAAAAAGAGTTAATAAAGCACAAGAAAAAAAGTATCCTCTAACACAGACAGGAGCAACAGCAACAGACAGAAATCATAGGTTCCTTAACCTCAACTCAAGGTAAAATTGCACCTTCTCTTGAAGTTGGGTTACCCTCAATACTATTACAAGCCATGAATGGCAAACAAACAAGACAAAACAAATTATAAAATAACATAATGTGTCTGTAAGGATAATATTATCCTTTTTATTATACTAAACCCTTGCAAACATATAAGAAAAAGCGTCAAGTAGTTAGTAGACAATTACTTTACTACAACTGCTTCTGCTGTTGCCGCTGTCACTTTTCAGGTTTTCGTTTTTTATTATTATTATTTTTCAGATGTTATGTGAGTGAGTGAGTATTGTGTAAAGAAATCAAGATGATTATCTTGACTGTCTTGTTCTGGCTATGGTATGTATGAATGAGTTTAGTTTAATTTGATCTCCTCTATTAGCCTTGTTCACCCTATTAGAGTTTGTTCAACATTTGAAGTGGTATCGTATGTCTCAAAGTAATTGCGCACCCAAATACCTGTTCCTGTGTTTTGTTCTGTGCAAATCTCCCACGTTTCTTTACCAAAGTATTTTAAAGAAAAAAAAAAAAAAACACATTTGTTTTTTTATTATTTAGAACAGCACCTAACTACTCATTCATTGATGATTTCTCTCCTGATATATGATATTTAATCACATTTATTGTTCTTACTCCCTAACAATTGTGTCTCCTATTTGTGTGTTAGAAATTGTCTTCTTCTTTTTTTGACAGGAAGTGTGAGAATTTTTATCTCTTATTTCATTTTGGTTCCGTTTTCATTATTGTCTTTTTTTGGCCATTTTTATCTAGGTTTTTAATCGTTTATTTCTGTAGATGTCTTTAAATTGTCTTTTGTTAATCAGCTAATAGAAGTTTAAGGTTTCATTAGGTAAAGTAGCTTAATAAGATCGTTTTACTTACTCAGATGAAAATCTTTTTTGGAAGAACAAGTGCATTTGTTTTTCGGGATTTTAGAGATCATCTATCCAATATTGCACCTTTTGGTGTAACTGGGATAGCGTGGGATTTGATCGATTTGACAAATCTCAGAAGTGTTTTATATCTTTATGTAATTAGGTTATTTTTGGGTAATTATTATGATTATGTAATTCGTTATAGACTATTATTTAAACTATATTCGTAATCTGTAGTTTCAGGGATCGGGGAATGTGCAGAGCTTTTATTTATTGAAACTATTACACGTTTTTAGAGGAAATTCAATGTGGAATTTCAAGGAATAGGATACCAGAAGATACAGACCGCGCAGCCATATCTCGAAGCTGTGTTTCTTAATCAGGGATAACACGGAATTAGTTAATGACTTGAACTTCAAAATCTTATATGTGTGTGGTATTTTTCAGGCTTAAAAATCACATATAAAAGGATCAGTTAATAAATTGGCTTTGTTCTTACAAAATTTCGAACAAGCGGTGTTTTCGAGACATCCGGGATGCTGGAAGGTACTAAACACTCGATCCGATTTGGAGAGTTTTGAAATTTCATCATACAATCCACTAGATTGTCTTGAAATAGTTGCTGTTATCTGAGACCATAGTTTCTAGAAGTAATTACTTATCAAAGCTTAGACACATTGTCTGTCTAGGCTTTCATAAGGTTTGCTTTGATGCTTAAGCTTGTTGGTATAAGAATCGCAAAGGAATAAATGAACAGATTAATGTCCGTAACACCCTATTTCTTTGCTTAGACCCTTCTGTAAAGCACTTTGTCACCAGATTTGGGGCTAAGAGTTCCCCAGAATCAGGCCATCTGGTTTCGGATACCCAAAGGAGAAGCAGTCTGTGTTTGTAGACTGTTGTTTCGGTTTCGTTAATCGTTGTATTAGAGACGAGCGGGTGATTGGTCCACTGAGTCCGATTCTGGTGCCAGGGCTGCTGACTATACATCCAGACATGCTATTGTGGTTTATTAGCGACAGGGAGCACCAAGTCTGTGAAAACAGTGTTGAGAAGGAGTGGCTATAAATTGCGCGTCACTTCCCCACGCATCCCCATCTCTATTAACCAGATATCAAATATCTAATCTTTAAACTTGTATAATAAGTTATCACCGTATTCCTACTTCTCCCGTTCAGTGGGAGTAGTGATAGTAATGAGGATGGAAAATATGAGATCGCAGATTTTCACTTTTTTCACAATTGGAGCGTTTTTTAAGGATCTTCAGCCGAGTTTGATTTTTCATATAAAAATCGATTTCTGATAGATATACAGTCGAGTTTAAATATTCAGAAGACAATCTCGATGAATTTAGACACTAATTTCCTTAGTGAATTGTACCTCATTTCCAATTCCTTCCTTCAAACTCTAATCATTGAAAATAAAATTTAAATTTATCTCAACCTAACACTAAAAACTACACAAATGCCGAAAAAGCAAACTTACACATGTTTTCAAAAAAAGAATTATGTACTAAAAAACCGAAATAAAGAATTATAATTTATAACTTTTGGCGCCATACTGTTCGGTAGCAAGTATTTCACACCACATACACCAAACGACGAAGAAATTAAATAATTAACAAAAAGATGACAAAAGAAACCCAACGACGACAACCGAAAAAAAGTGTCAAGAACAGAAAGATTAAAATCTAAACGTTGTTTTTATCCCAAAAACACAGCAACTAAGATAAAGTTAAACCCAAAATAACACAAATACAAAATAAAACACTTAAACATCAACAGCAAAAGAGATTAACAATCATTAAATAGAAACAAAAAGCAGGAGTAAACGAAACCTAAAATATCCAGTATAAGAAATTTATAGTGGCGCTTAAAATACTAACAGTTCAACACTTTTATTTCCTTAATGTTAATGTTAAGGTTGGCGGTTTTTAGGATTTTGAAAATTTCTCAATGAAATTCAAATTCTCATAAATTTAAAGGAAAAAGTAGTTTATTAATGGTTTCCTTAAAAACAAAAAAGCCAAAGACATGTCTCATTTATTTGAAAATTATCGCATTCATGTTCACACATTGTATTCATTAAGATTCTTTTGAATACGTTCTCTGCTCGTTCACTACCGACCATAATCACTATAATGATCACAAAATATGTGTTTAAAATTGTTAAATGTCATCGCAGAGATTTAATTTCATTTAATAAACGACTCAATTTATGTCAGTGGAGTTCTGCTGCAGTGGGGTTTTGGTTTATTGTAGTTTGGTGTTGGAATGCATCTGTCACATTGTTTTGTACGTTTGTGACATTTTATAATTTATGTTTATCGCGCGTTAAATACGCTTTTAAATGTGATAATAAACATAATTAAAAGTAAACTAATTTATATGCTATTGTGATTTATGCAAAAGAAAGAAAAACAATAAGACATATTTTTTGATGGTTGCCAAGTTGAAAACATAACATATTTTTGAATTCGAGGTTGGGCATTGTTCAACATTTTTTTCATAACAAATGCAGGTTTTGAAATATGGTCAATCTAAAAAATCTAAATATCTTAATCTAATAACTTAAATGTTTGACAGTTTTGAACTACCCTGGCAACTCTGTTTAATGTGAATCCATTTGAACTAATTTAAAAATGTGTGACACATTTTGGTGTTATCTGTCATTTGATTATTTTCTTGTCTTGAGGGCTGGACTTCACAATTAATTATTTTTCTTAAATCATTTAAATATTTTACATAAATTGTATGTAAAATTTTCATAACGAGATTATATATGAAATTAACACACACATACGTTTATGTACCCTGCAGTCTAGGGAAATTATTCCATATTAACGAATAACTTGAAGCACTTGTATTGTCGATCAGCTTTTGAATGGTGGACTTAGCTATAACGTATCACCTTAATTGGTGAATTAAATCTCTCTTCCAAGATAATGTCAATTAATCGGAACCCTAAACACAAATGTCTGTGGTGACTCAATTATACATGGATATCTCTTAGTTCGGGAAATGAATTGGACTAAGTGTCTGTATAAATGAACTTGATACCAAATAATATTACGGACTCCCTAACCATTACATGCTGAGTATGTTCGATCAGAGATATTAAATAAAATTCGAAACCCAAGGTTTGGGCAGCTACATCATTAAGATTGAAAACCCCGTAGAAATTCTGACTTCCGACTTTCTTTAGAAATGTTTACTTGGTCTCTGAGTTAAAAATTTGTTGACTGAAAACTTTAAAGTCTATAAAACCTGAGTTGATGAGTGGCTCAAAATGGTTGAATTCATCTTTCGGGGCCATTGGAGAGACGCGAGGAACATTTGCTTAGTCACTGTTTAGTTTTTGTACAAGAATAAGATTTTGTCTGTAGACAAAACTCTCCTCCGAAAAGCGGGCTGGATTAAGGTAAAAATATTTTGCAGTCTGTTTCGTAATTCGGGATAAAGCGTAGTTAACAATATTTAATAAAAGATTTTAATTTTGAGAAGATATCAAGACAATATCTACATTCGATTATATGTGAAGCTTGTGATTAAGCGATAGATAATACTTTTAAAATATATTCTCCCCGATTTGGGCAATTTTGATACTAATATGGTGCCAAAGAAAAGTATATGGGCCTTGAAGCAAATTAAATTATATTCGTAGTGGCAAATCCATGAGTGTACAAATTATGAAAGGTCATACCAATATATCTGTAACTCTGCGTTCTTCTAGACCTGGGGGCAGACACATAAAAGTTGTTGTTCCGATTCTTCTTTTGTTTCGTCTAAACAACTTCTACATTAATTGTTACGTTGATAACCCATACTATCTGACATTCCAATCGTTCAGTGCTCATAGGCTGAACAAATTATATCAAGGACCAAGAAAATCAAAGTTCTTTTTCAGTGAAAAACAGAACCAGAGCAATTTCTGTATTCTGCAAGTGAACCACTTACGATTTTTCTGTCTCCCATCCGTCGATTTTATTCTATATCGAAGCCTGATAAATATGATTATATATATAATAACAGTTTCGTTCACGGGAGATCCATTAATTTCGAAAATCAGGGCCAGAACATATGGGATATTCTGCAGGTGGTAATAGTGGATCTGTTACAATTTCTTTACTATTCATTCGTCGATCTTGTTCAATACATCTAGGAAATACGTTTATGCATTCAGTCATATAAGTTGGGACATTGAACGACGCTATAACGTTCAATGTAAGAGCCTTGAGAGATGCTAGATTGTTGACGAAGATGTTAATGCTCGATATCTCTTTCGGAACAGGCATTAGGAAATCTGATGGATTGCATTGTCCCGAAAACCAGTGTCAATGTCTAGGTAATAAGTTCATAAATTACAAGTCAGTCATTATTTAACTAGTTCTGTGTGGTGTTCATTGTATACTGAGTCGTATAAATAGATATATGTTAATGTTTTAATATCGCAGCTACTGTCCAAAAAAACTGCTGGGCATATTACAAATTGTGGTAAATATATGAGTATGAGTAAATTTCGCATTCACACATTTTACAATTTTCATTATAATAAATGTATCTTTTATTGTTATGAATTACATCTGGTTTGTTTCATTGATTGTTTTTTTTTCTTAATATTTCATTTCACCAAAAATTAATTTTGCATATAAAATAAACAAAAAGCACAAATAATGTAAAAGAAAATATTATTAATACGCGTGTTATGTGTGATCTCCTGCTGTTGCATGGATATTGTTTGTTTGAACTGTTGTTACTTTATTGTTGCAAATGTTACTGTTGTTGATTTTATGTATTTGCTAGCTGGAGTTGTTGATGCCACCGATGATGCCGTTGGGAAGACACCCTGTTGTGTTGTTTTTAATCTCATTAACTGTCGCTGTTTTCACTTCACTTTTGTTGTTGCTGTTGTTGTGATTGTTGGCAAACAATGCATGAATATCGCTCTGTTTCTTAATGATATTTGTTTTTTTTATTGTTGTTATTGTTGTGCAGTATCATTTATAAAGTTATTGATATTTTTTGGTTATGAATGTTTAAAAACAACAATGTATTGTGTATATTACACTCTGGGGAATTGTTTTGTGGGATTTTGATACGGTTGCGGCAAATAAATATTTAAACTGTTGTTTTTTTGGAATGTTTGCTTATGGTCAAGCGGATGAATGATAGTCTTATGTAAATTGTAAGTGTTTTTCAACTTTTGATTTCCGAATTACAGAAAACTTTAAAAGCTTTAAGTTAATAGTTAAATATTTGTAATTTTAATGGATAATAGATACTAGGTTAGGTTTAGAAGTGGATTTATAATAAATGAAATCCAGATAAATACATCTAGAAAACTATCGGGCCTATTGTGTGCTCCTTGGTATGGAAATTGTTGATAGTGCTTTATAAAGGTTTTATTGTCCGTTGTTCAGGACCTTAAAAACAGTGTACGTGAGGAATCTAATTTCGTTGAAATCATGCAATGACAAAGAAAGTGTTTCCGTATCCTTTACACATGCTCCTGACTTGCTCATTCTGAGGAGGCTTATCATTATCGTTAACCCATAAGGTCCTTGTGGTTTCATCCCCTTTTTCATTATGACCAAAGGCCGTATGAGATTCTCTCGTTTTTAGTTTAGTCCTCGGTACGTCGAACGGGTCAACTTTCTCGAGTTCCCTTCCTATTGCAGCCTGTACTGTACACGGTGTACATTCGTCCTATAGTTGCTGATTATTCTCAAGCGACGTGGTTATCACATGCAAATCTTACCTCTAAAACAGTATTCCGTTAAGTCTCACAATCCAATACGGTCTTAGATTTAAACTTATCAAATTTATAAATAACATTCCAAAAAACTAATTGAACATTAATAAAACCTTTTTGAAAACTCCTTCTAAAAATTAACAAATATTTTTAACGTTTTTAAAGGCTTCATGACCATTTAGTCCAATCATCTAAAGCTTTACTATTTGAACAGAAACTTTTACAATTTCCAAAAGAATGTCTATTTTTCAATTAATTTTAATAACTGTTCAATGATCCTTAGCTAAAAACGTCAGTTGAATTGGTAAATAAGCAACAAATGCGTTTAATCTGTGGACCAGCCCAAAGGGGAAGTACCGAACTATTAAGTATGCTTAATAAAACAGACAGGGTCACAGTAACAACAACAGTAATAAAGACAAAAATATATAATAAACCACCCACTACGCCACCCACGATTGTTACTCAATAAAAATAAATTTACCGACGATTTTTTGCACAACAGGATGGGGAGACAAAAATTCCAAACAATCCAACAGAAATTTGGGGGAGTTAATACATATTTGAATTTAGCAAAAGCTACAGATAAGGTTGGTGATGACGATGATGATGATGGTGATGACAACAACAATCAAAACAGCAATCACAATAGAAATTAGAAAATTTTTAAAGCAGGGGGACCTCTACTTAAACGGCTTTATTTTCATGAACAAACTGTAAATGGTAAATGGTTTAAAAGTCAACAACTCATAACCATAAAATATGTTTCGAGTCACGTTAATGGTTGCTTGCAAAAAAAATAAACAGTAGATTTATGAGGGTGAATTTTGTGCAATCAGTTCAAGTACACAAACCAGGCATAAATGGATGAGTCGTTAAACACGGCGGATGTTGTTAAACGTAAAATACTTGTACTCCAAAAAAAAAGCACAGCAATCTTGTGCAACCCCAAATACTGACAGCTTAACATTTTATCTTCCGTCTTTTGGAGTGGGAGTCATAAAAAATCGAAATGATTTTCGAAATGTTTATTTATCATTTTGTACCCCCCATCATAAAAACAGGACTATACATTTTCAACATGTTTTATTTTGAACATTTAAAATGATTTAAATTTCATTATGCTGAGATTTGAGATATTTGTAAACCAAAACACATCGAAAAGGGGAAGTTGGTTTGAGCTCAAGGGTTCCTCAAGGGTGACATGTGTGTAGCAGTGGAGTTTTATTTTCAATTTTCTAATTAATTAATACTACTTTACTATACAATGGTTGAATGTTTGTAGCACTAATATGATAAATTATTTTTTTTTACATTATTTTGTGCATTAAACGCCGCATATTTAGTTACTATCAGTTATTAAGGTTTCAAATTTTGTCGCCGGTTTGTGTTCTCTTTTGTAAATGGATGCCAATTTTATGAGTTCATTATGTTATATTCAAATTTCAAAGTGGCAAGTGTAAATGCCGTTCAGGGCAAAGTGTTTAATAAATTGTTATTTTTAATTTACATAGAAATAGTTAATATCTGATATAAAAAACTGTTAATTTGGTAGTAAAAAAAAGAAATGGAAAGAAAATATTCAATAAAAATCCAAAAAAATCTATGGACATGGTATTAGTACCATAAATCGTTTAACATGTATGGATAAAATAGACCATTTGGCCCATGATATTCTCTAAGTATCTATTATCGATTCGGTCGACTTTATTGTTCTCAAGGGAAAAACTCATTATATATGTATGACATAAGCACAGAGGGAAAAAAATATGCACGCCTGGTACCAAATTGACACCAAATTTATCAATAACATCCATTGTCAAGTATATACATACATACATACAACAATAACATGTAATGTAGACCACGCAACTTTGTCAATTTTTGTCATTGCAACAATTCGTTGTTCTAAAACTTTATGCACATCCGTTGTCTAAATGTTAACAAACGTGGTAAGCCCACTACTTACAACGCATTTTGAGCTTACCACGTATGTTAACTTGTACAAGACTTCGTCTTAACCTCTTCTGAAGTAATTATAATGTGAACCCTCAGAACGCAAAGTGTATTATGTCCTTTAATCAATACGGATTCAGCAAAGGGCATATGTTTTAATTTTGGCTCTAATTAAGCCTTTTAAAATCAAAGTGATCTCACAACTCAGTGTTCTAAGTGGAAAAGCACTGTAGCGTGTCGATCATGATAGAATCTGTGATCTTGTAGATCGGGGAACCCATATACGGTGTTGCACTGATACGATTTCGTCTTAACCTCTTCCGAAGTAATTATAATGTGAACCATCAAGAAGCAAATACTAATGCATCCTTAAATTAAGACAGAGGGATACGTAAGAATTTTCTAAAACAAAATACTGGATTTAAATAAGTGATCTTACAACTCAGTGTTCTAATTGGTAAAGCCTCTATATTTTACAGCTATAATATTAACTAAATGAGAATTGTAATGATAGAATATGAATGTATGACTTTCAACTACATACTGTGGGGGGTCGTTTCCTTGAGGGGATTACTACGAATCGCTTACCTTATAACATTCGCCGTCAACATTAAGAAGGGCTGCATACTCTATTGCGACCCCGACAAAGTTTTTTTTGTTCCCTATATCAAGAGAAACTACTGAGTATATGTATGTCTCAAGGGTACATGACCATCTAGCTTCTGCTAGGTTACTCCCGTATACATTTATCTCCTTATATATGGCGATGTCATTATTTCTCATCTAAATAAGATATGAAGGGTACTAAGTTCTCCAAGTATAACTCTAGTACTCAGATATAGGTCTCAGTCTATGTGATACTGGGGCTGCTCTGATCATGATTTACCGGACCGATACTACGGGATTTCGTAGTTGTTACTTCTACCGAGTTCACTTAATGACTAGACAAAATATTTTACACTCGGAATGACTCCTTTTTGGGATTGAAATGATTAAAAACTTAGGTAAAATGCGGACAACGTCCGAAGGTCATCGCCTGCCAATGACGGTGGAAGTTGTGCCGTATTACGGAAAATTGTAAACATTTTACGGAAAAAACTCAAAGGCTACAAGCGTTTTCTTCGGTGTAATATTTCGATATCCTGTATAGGTATACCTGTCAAATAAGAAATACTTAGAGGTCAGTTTAATCCGAAAACAGACTGATAAGAATCAGAGCATGATCGTTTATGATAAGATTCTAGCTCATTACAGAGAGGACTTATCAAGAACAATGACGAACAATTCAAAAAAGTTGATTAATTGTTTAAAGTACCAAGAATATATTCTACGATTTTCTTTACTCGAGGATCAGTAGTTCTGCAAACCGATCAAGTGAGATTTGATGATCAATTTAAGATTTAAACATAAAATATAGCAATTTTAAATTAATCTATAAAAATAAAAGCATAATGTTTATTTGTAATCGATAAACTCAGGAACTATTGCATACATTATAAAAAATTCTAATATATTTTTCAAAGCCGTGAGGATCAATTCATTCGTCAGATGGCGTTGTAGTTTTAAATTTCTAGTCAATTACAACTGGGGATGCCAAACGGGACTGGCTTTTACAAATCCCCGAATTCGGGATTTTGAAAATTGCAATCCCGGGATCCCGGGATTTTTCGGTATTTTACGGGATTTCGGGATTACATGAATTTAATTATTTTATATATGAAAATCTTTAAATCATCATATTTGTAAAGAAAATTGTTTAATTTTGTGGAAATTTAACAGACAGAAGATATATTTAAATTAAAACAGTCCAATTAATTCCAATTTTTAAATAAAAACTTTCAGAATTGCATAATTTCTGAAACTTTTTAAATACATACTTACTTCCTAAATAAAAATAAATATCAAGTTCCGAAATTAGACATAAGCACTTTTTAAAACCTCATACTGTTCCATGTGAACTAATAATTATAACAGATACCAATTCAATTATTCGAACATCAATTTAGAACCTATTCTTTGAAAAATATTTGGAATTTTACTCAAAATACATATTAGTTTTGGAACATATTATTATATTCGTAGTATTAATTTAAAATTTTAGGTGCATTCAGAACAAGGTAATTTACCTTTCCGGTATCATTCAGATTTGTAGAAAGTTAGAAATGTAAAATCCTCTAGTATTGAAAAATAAAGTTTGTATTCGACTGTGCCGAAATTAAATACCCACCATCAAAATATTGATATTAATATCAGCATCAATGTGATTTTCAGAGGAGGTCCAATTAGGTTTTCTTGTGTCAATTTTGGTCCAAATTTGCAGCCCAAATAGAATGAGTCTTCTAACTCGTGTTTTCAGCTTACAGACACAGAATGTGTATACTTTTTGGGTCGGTCTACGACCAACATTGCAATGTGCTAACAAGTAAAAAGTTATAGTTGGGCGAAGCCTACCATATAATACCCTACACCAGTTATAAAAATAAAATGTGATTTATTGTTCATAATAAAGCATCTAAGTTGAATTGTACCTTGCCTCAGATATAATTTAGCTATTTTTTGTTGAATAAAATTGTGTACATTTAAGTCATATTTCGAAGGGGGCTTTGCATAGGGGCTAGGGTCAAATGAGGCCGCATCATCAAAAAATACATCAGGGTCATGAAGGCTAGTATAGAACTTGGTTTTGCAGCTTTTTGTCGAGTTACGAGTATATTGAACATAATTATGAACTTAAAAACTCTATTTGGGGGGTTCAGTTGTATGGGGGCTAGGTCAAATATTGGACCGATGTTATCCATTTTCAATAGGATCCGTCTCTAGTACAATAGAAGATCATGCAAAATTTCATTGAATTATCTTCAAAATTGCTGTAGTTTGATTACAAGGTTTACACGGACGGACGGACAGACGGACGGACATAGCTAAATCGACTCAGAAAATGATTCTGAGCCGATTGGTATACTTTAAGGTATAGGACCAATATTATTGTGTGTAACAAACATCAGCACAAACCCAATATACCCTCCCCACTAAAGTGGTGTAAGGTATAAAAACGAAGTGAATAAATAAATTTATATGTGCTATGTGTATGGACTCATACCACTTTAAAAAATAAAAGGTTCAAATATGTATAAAATTAGCTCTGCGGAATTTTGTTTTGCATGAGTCAAAAATAAAATAAGATCGTAATTTTCAAATTAATGAAAATTATGGCTCAAAAAATGAAAATAAAAACAGTTTTTTGAAACAAATCCTAATCCCGAAAAAATCCCGGGATTTATTTTCCAAATCCAGGGATTCGGGATTTGCCAATCCCGAAAAATCCCGGGATTTTCGGGATCGGGATTGGCATCCCTAATTACAACAAATACCACTAATTTTTAGGCAGTAACACAGACTGGGTTTAGCTAGTTCTCAAATAATAAAACAATTACCATCACTTTAATTTTAATAATGATTCACATTTATTTGTAATAAAGAAAATTTGTTTTTAATATCATTATTTTTGTAATTAATATTTTTTGTTTGTTTTTATTTTATTTTTAATCTTAAATATTTTAAGTTTTATTTAAAATTTACATATTTGCAAATAAATTGTTAGGCTTAATATTAATATTTTAAACTACAAAATAAAAATATATAAATATATCCAAATATCTGTTTTTTAATATTATTCATTAAATTTACTTTTGTAATTACAAAGACAAATTTGATTTATTTAAAAAAATGTGGGGAGGGGTTATTTAAAAACGTTTTGGTACTTTAAAATTACTAGAAAAAATAAGCAATTTATTTTTTTGTTATTAATATTTATAGTTATTTACTAATTTTATTTAATTTAATATTTTTCAAGTTTTAAGCTAAACGAACAACAATATTAAACTACATTTCAAATTACATACAACTAGAATGATTTAAGGGAGTTTTCTTAGTGGTTTAAAAAACTCTTAAGGGTTTTATTCAAAAAATAAAGAGAAATGTTATTTAACTCAAGTTAGAAAAAACGTAAGCATTTTTATTAAAAATTGGTACATAATATAGTAAATATTTATTTTTTTTTTTAAATACGACTAGAAATACTTGGTAGTTTTTAAAAATAATTTTAAAAAATATTTTTTGTTATTTTAGTTTTTATTTATTTATTTTTTTAATTTAAAAAAGGCCAAAGCGGATTAAGAGAATTTTGTTATTTTTATTTTATTTGTATATTTCTAATGAATTGCTCGTTGAGAGTTTGGTTTGGATTGATTTTGTAAAATTATTGTAAATATTAATATACAGGGGTTTTGGTTAAAGGGATTTATTTGTTTTTAGCTAAAAGTTCTAACTAATTCATTTATTTTTACTTAAATATTATATTTTTTATTTGAGAAACTATAACGTTAATTTTCTCAGTTTGTTATCCGTTTTCCTCTCTTAGAGCTTGGTTGTGCTTTTTAAGTTTTTTGTTTCATTTTCTTTACTCTTTTGGAACTCTTTATACCCTCTCTTAAGTGCTCTTTTTCTAATTCTTTTTGTTTTTAATTTAGCTTAATAATTTATAATTAATTTAGTAATTTTATTGTTTAAGTACTAACAATCCATAATTTGTTTTATTTACAATATTAAGTATTTAATTTATTACATTTGTTTCCTTCTTTATAAATCACCCCTTTCTTCATCCTCAAAAAGAGCCATTGTTGTTATAAAATCCTTTAGATAGGACCCGGCCTCTGTTCAGTTACTAAACAGAAAGGGTCCTAGTGAACCTCAAACCATGGGTGGCTTTATGTCAACCAAAGTACTGTGATGATCTAGCACGGGACTGGAGGCAGCCGAATTGCTACCCACTAAATGATGGTGATGATGATGGCTGTGAGCATGTAAATGAGGATGAGAATGCTGTTGTTGCTGCTGCTGTTGTTGTTGCTGCTGTTGATGCAAATGATGTTGGACCTGTTGCTGCTGCTGTTGTTGTTGTTGATGATGCAGTTGGTGCTGCTGATGGTTAAACATAACCGGGGAACCACTCGACATATGATGAGGCGAGGACAAGTGTAGATTTTGATTAAGACCTTGAGTGGGAGTACCAGGTTGATGGGAATTTGGTGTACCAGGATGACTGTTACTATTATTGTTGCCATTGTTGTTATTGTTGCTGCTATTGCCCGAATTATTTAAACCATTAGATTCATTGGATTGATTGTTTACATCTTCAGAATCACTACAGGATTCGGAAGAACCTTTTTTAATGCCATTCGGTGGAGTGGTGCCATTATGGGTCTTGACATGTTTGGCCAAGTGATCACTACGCATGAAGCGTTTGTTGCAAATAGGGCAAGCGAAGCGCTTTTCGCCAGTATGAGTTCTTAAATGTCTTTGCAGCTCATCCGAGCGGGTAAAACGTTTGCCACAGAACAGCCAATTGCATACAAATGGTCTTTCACCAGTATGCCATCTTAAGTGGGCTTTAAGGTGAGAAGTTTTACCATAAACTTTGCCACAACCCGGTATATGACAGGAGTGAATATTTTTCTTTCTTAGATGTACACCTGCTGGTCCTAAACGTTCGGCTTCTTGACAATTAGGGCAATCACAAGTAGCTCGTCCAGCATATCTACGCTGAGATCTAGGTGAGGGTGTGGTAGGAGAAGTGGCCTGTGGTGTTGAGGCTGTGGATACCGCAGAGGGAGAACTGTGTGGTAGCGAGAATCCTCCCACACTTTGCGTAGGCAACATACTTTTGTAGGTGTCCTGCAGTAAATGTTGTCCAGAACCCAAAAGATGAGCTGTATTTGAAAGCGAATGGCTTAAGGCTGAAGAATAGTCAGAAGTCGCGGTAGCATAATTGGCCATAGTCGAATGCATACCAGCTGCACCACCCATGTCCAACCAGCTGCCAGCAGCAGCACTATGCATGTCCCACCAACCCGAATTAACACTAGCAGCCTCAGCTGCTTTGTGGGCTGAAGCAGTTACAGCATTGAAGGGCCAATCATAGGGATGTCTAGAGTACACCGAACCAAAGGTGGCCCCCTCCACTTTTCCCAACAAGCCCTGATGCATATGATGATTATCGGTGACCATGCCACCGGTAGTGGTAGAGGTATTGGGGTAAAATAAATCACTGCCATAGGCTGAGGGTGTGGTAACAGCAGCGCAGGATGAGGTTATGGGACGACTGTAAGGATAAATGCTGAAATTATTTTCTTGATCAATAAATCATATTCATAAGAAATAAACAAAAAAAAGAGATAATAGTCAAAAGTAAACTATATTGTGTTACAATCTTACCTGGCTGTTATATTAACCATGGTGTTTATGCCGCTACCGGGTATACTCCGAGAAGTGTTAGAACCTGCTGAAGAGCAAATGCCTGCTAAATTGCTGCCCACTGAAGAATTTGTCGAGGAAGCCGATGATATAGCACAGGGAGAATGTTGACCTGCTGAGGCGTTTGAACTCGTTGAACCAGTGGAGGTGTTGTTGTTGCTATTCGCTTGAGATGTTGGTGAGGTGGGGCTCTTCTTCCAGGGATGAAAACCTTTACCCACTGCTGCATCTGCCAGCGGTGGTGGGGATTTGCTACTTAATTTATTGCACTGGGCAGCCAGCATAGCCAAGGGAGTACCTCTTAAGCTAGGATGATCCTATAAGGAAACAAGAAAAAACGCAATTAGTAATTTGCAAATTTTCTCATCTACACAAAAAATATATATTCTCATGGAAATTGTTTAATAATTCCCAAGATCTTTCTTAATTAACTTGGTATTTTAAATTTCTCAAGAAACGAGTACAATAACTCTTGTACCCAAATCAATTTGTTTGTTACCTAATTTCTTTTTCAATTCTTTAAAAAAAAGAACACAATTTGTTTGATTTATTTATTTTTTATTTCCTACCTCTTGATTTTGTACAACCATTCTTGTCTAGAACTCTTTTGTTTCTGTTTAACAATTTCCCAAAAAAGGAAGTTATTAGCTTAGAAACTAAGCCCAAACACTCAATAGACACTCACACACACTCATGCAAACACATATAGTAGACAGTAAGAAAAGTAAAACACCACCATCCGATACAACCACCATCAAAAGAAAACCACCACCTTTATACCAAACAATCTATACAGTTTGATTCGTTCGACGACTGAACAACCGACTTCAACACTCTGTTTGTTGAAATTGTTGGATTTCAAAAGCATAACGGAAGAGCATTAATCCTGACACTTGTTCCTTCTCTTCTTTTCGGTTTGAATACAATTTTATTTCATTTCAAATTCATTTAAAATTAATGTTTCATTTAATTTTCGAAAAACACATCATCTCATGTGGTGTTTAAAAAATACATCCTGTAAGAAGTTGTCTTTAACGGCGGCTTTAGAAACTAAAAAGATTCTTCTTTTTTAAAAATTTTATTTCCTTTAAAATTTATTTTTTGTTACTTTAGTTTTGTTCTCCTTTTGTGTGGTATTGACTTTTGTTGTTTAATTTGTTAATCGTATTGTCTTACAGCCAGCCATCAAACAAATTGTGCCGTCAATATCCTTATCAGCCAGTTTGTGTGATTTGCGATTTGTGAAAATAGTAAGCGCCAGATTTGTGATTGGTTTTAACTGGAATTGTGAATGTTGCGGTTTATTTTTTGATATAGATTGATAAGGGTTTTAGTTAGCTTTTCTTAGGAATGATATAGTGTAAAATTTTTGGTCCACAATGGTTTTTAATAATGTTGAAGAAGTTTAAAAAACATTGTGGGAATTTATTTCCTTTATTTCCTCCTCGATTATTGGATAATGACATTTGAAAAGATAAATAACTATTTACTTAATATGGAATGAGTCTATTAATAGCTGGATTATAATTAATGAATCGTTAATTAACTCCCCTCGATTTATGATGGAGTACGTGTGTGGATTTTTAATTAAGATCTGGTCCTAAACGTTCGGGTTCTTGACAATTAGGGCAATCACAAGTAGCATATCCAGCATATCTACGCTGAGATCTAGGTGAGGGCGTGATAGGAGAACTGGCCTGTGGTGTTGAGGTTGTGGATACTGCAGAGACTTCTAAAATTTGTCGAGAAATAATTACAAGGAGCTCATCGACGTTTTACCAAGTTTGACAAGACATTTAGAAATGCAAAATATTGTTAATACGTTTTGTTTTCTCGCCCGCCTTCACTACGGGCCGATACGTAAGCCGTTGATCTAATCATTTTGTGATGGTCTGATAATGCTATGTAGATCATATTTGTAGAAGTACTCTAGAACACTTTCTCTGTCATTGGCAAATCCGTTGTTATGTTAAGGAATTATGTTCTGTAGGAGTACGGAGACAATTACAAAAAAATTATCGAATGGACTGTGTCGAGTACAGAGCATGCGGATGGGGATTATGAAATACTGGATGACACTCTCCGTCGTTGGCGAAAGTTATAGACGAAGACGTTGGTAGCTATATAAAATCGGATATAACATCCTTAGGAACACTGAGTGTAACATGTTAAGGAGTGGAACATAGGATGATACTTCCTTAAATGTGATTCATTCACCATGTAAAGGTGAGAGTGGATCAATCTTGTAGAAATACGAAGACAATTGCAAAACTTCTGTTGAATGAACTGTGCCGAGGAATGCGGATGAGGAATATGAAACATTTGAATACCTTCTTGCCATTGGGGAAAGTTATAGACGAACACGTTGTTAGCTCCCCCACAGCCAACCACTTGTTAAAACGATAGATCCTCTAAAGCTGGATAGGTCAAGTGACTACCGTCTAAAAACTAATACTGAGACAGCTCTCTTCTTTCTGTTAAAAGGCGAAGAATGAAGACCACTTTGGAGATGTTCTATAAGCTTCAAAATAATTAGTTATAAGTCATTGAAAATATTGACAACATCTGAAATATAAAGGTTATTGTTTCAAGGCCCTTGCACACAATTTCACCCTGGAGACTTAATATCACTAGGATCCTCTTAATTAATATGTATACAATTTCATCCGGGTCACATAATTATACTAGGATTCTATATTTTTATAAAATTTATTTAATCACTGCCCAGATGAATTCAAGGGTAAATTCCCACACTTTTATACTTACTAATGAAAAACCAACAAAACACAAAACCCTGTAGTACATGCCACTGGTGCCACATGGAACAATAGAATTTCACCAGCTTGAAGAAAAGAAATCCCTTGAGAACAATAACTAAAAATTGCACTTGTCAACATTAACAAACATTCGTTACGCAGCACTTGCAAAAAAATCTCTAACAAAAGGAACAAAAATACACTTGTTTCCTTATTGTGAAATTCATTTCGAATTTGAACAAGTGCAACGAGATTTTTCTCTTGATACATTTAACACACATAAAAAAGGCTGATGGTGGTCTGAGAGTCTATTGTTTGAAAATGCAATATACAAACTTCAAGGTCCATTACTAACTACCGGTGCTAACGATTACTATTGCTGCTGCCGGTTGGTGATTTTATTATTGTTCGTTTGTCCACTAACGCCATGCAGTTTTTATATTGTATTCATACAATGCTGAACTTATCAGTGCAACTCGGCATGTTCAGCACCTTTACGTTAAGATAGCGGCAACAAGTTGCCGTAGAGAACGAAGAACATCAATAGGAAGGCGGTGTCATAATTTTCACAGCAGGTGTCACTGTTAATGATTTTGAATACAAAACACATACAAATTGAGTTTGCATGTGGGAGAGAGGTATATGGGTGAAGAGAAGAGAGATAAGTAAAACAAAAAGTCAATCGAATTTGACAGCTCGTTGAGGTGAGGTCCAAATGAGAAACACTTTTATTTTATGAGGCTATAAAATCAAAATTCATCTACATTAAAAACGAACCAGAACAATACAACAAATATTCAGCAGTGACAGCAGCAGCAGCAAGTGTGTGGTAGTATGTATTTGCTATCATGTAAGAAGTGAGAGAGTCCGAAACCATACAATCAGTTAAGATACTGGTACACTTGCCCATTAGTACAATGCAACACCAAATGAATACAATAAGAAGCGCGTGTTAACCTTTGATGTTAGCGGGTGGTTAACATTGTTGTTGTTTTTACGAAACAGTTTCCCCTGTTCGGTTTAGGTTCCCTTCTTGGTTAATTACTTAAGGTGAGAGAGATTTATCATAGCGAGTGCAGTTACGGTAGTTTTTTTTTACATTTGCTATAACCAATACAACCTTGTAAGATCGATCTCTACTTGTTGGGCCGCTCTCTCGCTCTATTGTTGTTTGATTGGATCTTTACAAATGTACCGCCACAAATTGGAAAACAATTCATTATTCATTTTGAAAAGAAATTAGGGCTCAGACTCGGTCAATCAAAATTAAATGTCAAACTGGCGCCAGACTAAGTCTGCAAGCATAGCCTGGGAATATTTTTTTTCCCCATTTCGTTTTCTTAACTTGTTGAACAATAAAGGCGGTCTATTGTTTAAAAGAGAAATTAAATCAGAAGAAAAGCAATCAAATTGGTATTCACTTGTTAAGCGTTTTCTTTTTGTTTTATTTATATTATTAACTAAAAAAATGCGTAACAAATTTTTGAAACAATGTTTACATGTTGAATCGTAAAATAATGTTATAAACACGCTTTAATCGTTGTTGATTGAATTTAGTGGGCTTTGAGGAGAGGTATTCAATACGTTTAAATATTGTGGTTATAACGATTAATCATGGAATTTAAATTATTAAGTTAAAATGTTGTAAATCTATAAATTTTTTCTAAAGAGATATTTGTATACCCTTCAACTTGGTGAGATATGTTTGTTATTCCGTTTGTAATCTGTTTGTTGAAATCAATGTTCTAAAGTCCCCAGAAATCTCCGGGATCCAAATTTGTTCTAAGTCTATCAGGCATGCTTTTGAGAAGAACAGCAACAATATATTTGCTTTATTATTGCCAAAGTTAACGATGGGGTCAGGGATGGAATTTTGTGTAGGAAATTTTTTCTACAATAGAAAATTCACCAACGTTTTATTTGAATTGAAGAAAGAATTAATAACATTTTTTTCTGTAAACAAAATTTTTAAAAATTTTCTTAAAAAAAACAAAATTTATTAAAATTTTTTCCTTTAAAGAAAAAAATTAATCAAAATTTTCTTTAAAATTATTGAGAAAATCTCTACACATGAATCTTTCAATTGTGGCATGTTTTTTATTTGTTGTTATTAGTGTTGACTCAGCATTTTAAGCAAAATCGTTAAGAAAAAAGTCTGTGTAGAGTAAGTTAAGTCGACAATGTAATTGCAGCAATTAATTTCAAGTTTAAGTCATGATTCCAGCAAGCAAACGTTATGGTATTTATAAAATAAAAAGTTTACACTGAAACTTTAAAACAAATTTAAAATTAACAATTAATTTTTATTAATAAAGGAACTAAACATAAAAATAACCCAAAATATTATACAAATTACACTTAAAATATGGTAAACAAAACTACAGTTATAAAAATGCCTATTATTTCGTTAAATTTTTTCTCAGTTTATTTTTTTTACAAAGCACTTTTCTTTTTTTATTTGGTGGCTTAAAATTATATAAATAAAGCTCCATTACAATTGTCTGTCCATTTGCTATCATTTTAATTTGTTAACAACCATATAATATGAACATTTTTATAACTCTAGACGTGCGTTTTGCAAAGCAACCAAAAACTTAAGGTTTTCCTTGAAATCATGAACCAAATACCATAATAAACCACCAAGAAAAGTAACAGACTCCTAGAAATGGTGGCAGTTAGATTTTAAAGACAGGATAGACAAACAATTTTAGAAAAAGTTGAACAAAAAACAAATTCAAGTTCAATTCAATTGTACTGCATGTGGTGGATGTGTGTGTGTCTGGTAATTATTTATCAACTGGTAGCCATGGTGAATGAAAGAATGAATTGCTTCCGCAATTTTCAATTGCAACTGTGTTTAAAGTTGGGTTACATTTTCTTTAGAAGGCCAAAGTTAAGGCGGATAACTGTTGTAATTTTTTAAACAACACTATAATTTCTTTCGTATTTTTTTTTTGTGCTTAAATAGAAATAAAGTTCAAACCAAACAACAGTTATAATAATAAAATAAAATAGTTGTGCTCTAGAAATGTGCAACTGATTTCTAAGAAATAAAAATTAGGACAGGTTGTTTAGTTGTTACTTATAAAATTATTTTAATTTTTATATTTTTTTCGAAATTCTTGTTTATTTTTGTATGTTAATATTAATTGTTTTTACCTTCAATTTATTTTCAAGATTTATTTGCTTTGATTTTTTTTTATTTATTGAATTTTTTTAAACAAATTGGTTTTTGTGTCAATTTTAATGTTATTTTTTCGTTTTGTTGTTGCTGTTTGCTAGCTTACACCTTTAATTCAAGTATATTTGTTGAATTTTGATTTATTTTTTATGTGATTTGTATGCAAAAAAATATATATATATAATGTATTTAATCTACATTCAATTTTATGTCATACTTGTCATAACAACTGTTGTATTTATAAATATTGCAACAACTTTACGCCTTCTCCTTAAACATACATATTTTATAAATACACTTAGAGAAATGAAAAATTAATTTAAATACTTATTTGAAGCCTAAATTAAAATGTTTTTCGGTAATTGATAGTTTTTAATAAAGGATGTATACTTGATTATAAGGCATAGTCTTTAGTATAAGAAGTAAATAGTATAAGTTACAACACATATCACTTCTTATACGTGATATTTAGTAAAGAATACGATGTATTTAATAATAAGACGTAGTCTATAGAATAAGACGCAGTAATGTTCATTAAATGCAGTCTATTGTATAAGATGGTCTATAATATAAAACGCAGTCTATAGTATATGACGCAGTCTATAGTATAAGACGCAGTCTATAGTATAAGACGCAGTCTATAGTATAAGACACAGTATAAATATAAGGCGCAGCCTATAGTATATAGTATTAGATACAGTCTATACTAAAATACGCAGTCTATATTATAAAACTTAGTCATACGTAGAGAACGTAGTCTTTATAATATAAGACGCATTTTTTATTATAAGACGTAGTCATATGTATTTAACGTGGTCTTCAGTGTAAATCGTAGTCTATAAAATTGGACGATGTCTTAACTAGACGTAGTCATACGTATCTATAATATAAGACGCAGTCTATAGTGTAAGACGTAGTCTATAGTATAAGACGCAGTCTATTTTATAAAATGCAGTCTATTGTATAAGACACAATCTATAGTATAAGACGCAGTTTATAGTATTAGATACAGTATATACTAAAAGACGCAGTCTATAGTATTAGACGCAGTCTGTATTATAAGACCTAGTCATAAGTATAGAACGTCTTTACAATATAATACACTTTTTTATTATAAGACGTAGCCATACGTATTTAACTTAGTAAATCATAAGTCCATAACGTAGTCATAAGTATATATAGTAAAAGACGCAGTGTATTGTATAAGATACAGTCTATAGTATAAGACAGAGTCTATTGTATAAGATACAGTCTATAGTATAAGACGTAGTCTATTGAGTAAGACGCAGTCTATAGTATAAGACGCATTCTATATATAAGATGTATTTTTTAGTATAAAATTTAGTCGTGTTATATAAAATAAGACGTTGTCGTAATTATATGTATTCATATGTATAAAACGAAGTCATTGGCATAAGACAAAGTCTTTAGGATACAGTCTATAGTATAACAAGTGAACAAAGTGTAAGACCCAGTGTAGTCTTTTAGACGAAGTCTATAATATAAGATGTAGTCTTTTGTATAATACGCAGTCTATAGTATAAGATGCAGTCGTTGTGGTAATTATAAGATGTAGTCATAAGTATAACACTTAAAGGGGTTAGAATTTAGTATAAGGTGTAGTTTTTAGTATAAGACATAGTCACTAATATAAGATTTAATCTTTAGTATAAGACGTAGACTTTAGTATAGGAAGTAGTCTTTGCTATAAGATTAAATTTTTAGTATGACGTAGTCTTCTATAAAAGACGTATTTACAACTCAACGTTGTCAACAAACAATCTGTTGTCAATAGTGAGCTTAACACGTTTGTTAACATTTAGACAACGGATGTGTATAAAATTTAGATTTCGACGAATTGTTGCAATGTTGTCAACATTACATGGTATTGAAAAATGATAAACAGATTGGTGTCAATTTGGTACCAGGCGTGTATATCTCTTTTACCTTCTGTGTTTAAGTAACATTTTTGATGTTTCTCTTCCCCTCAATGCATCACATTTCTTTCAGTGTATTTTTTAGCAATATATTTGATTTTTTGTTTTTTCCCATTTAATATTTTCAAAAAAAAAAAAAAAAAAAATTATAATAAATTTTAAGTGTAAATTGTCTGTTCAAGCACTTGTTGTTGTTTATGTCACAAGTTATGTGTTGGCAACGTAAATTGTTGTTTGCATTAAATACTCATAAATATGTTGGTTGTTAAACAACTTTTACTTAATAAACATGCACTTTTTATTAAACAAAAAAATTTAATTTATTTAATGGCTCGTGTTTGTTAAACATGTACGCATATTTTATTAAAAAAAAAAAAACAACAAGGATTTTTTCCAACAAAAAAATCATATTATTTTTCACGCATTTTGTATTTTTTTGAAATCAATAATTAGTTCTCTTTAATGATTAGATTTCATTTTAATTAGCTTAAGAGAGTTAATTAAAATGTTCTACAAGTATCATTATAATTGGCCTTTAGTCTGGGAGTCAGATAACAGCAGACATTTAATGACTTCTAAAAAGGTTCTAATGACAATCACAATGACAATTTTGTTTTAGATACTTTTTTTGGGGGGTTTGACCATATGTTCGCTTTAAGTCAACATTAAATTTACTACAACTAAATAAAAGTTTTTTTCTTTTTAATAAGTGTCCAGTTAATCATGATGATTTTCAGCTTTTTGTCTTTTTTGTGTTCATACTTAACGCAGTCATTTGCAGACCATTCTATAAAAACACCCCTGCTAACTTCTGCCCCATTACTTACTACCACAAATTACCCACTAACTTAAGTAAAAGAACAAACTTCAAGTAAATAAGAAAATTAAAGTAATTATCAATAAAGGTCCCAGAAAACCCAAAATAAAATGAAAATTTATTAAGTCTTCCTTTAAAGCAAAAAAAATCTAAATTTTTTTTTTTTTTTTGGGGTTAACTGGTAATATGATGGGAACACATTAAAGACACTTTAATGCATTATTTCGAAAAATCGTGGCCAAGTCCTGCTTAGGTCTTGTGTTATTATTTTTTTCATATACAATTTATAGGGGTAATTATCTGTTAACTTTTTTTTGGACAGATTTCATAAGTTTTCAAAATTTTTGAAAACGAAAAAAAAAATTTTTTAAACTTGTTGTTGTCTTTTAGGAAAGAAACTTCATTAATTTTTATTTTTTTGGTTAAGTTCTTTTGCCTTTGCTTATTCCTGTTAATGAGTTTTTGTTTCTTGTTAAACTCGTGATTGTGCGTAAGTTCTTGTTGATTCCCGTTTTTTTTAGCGAAAAAATCACAATTTTCGTATTTTTCCTTAGAAGAGTACAAAATCGTTGTTTTAAATAAAATTCAGCGAACTTTAAGACTGGTGTGGCTAAGCTGAGGGGCAGAATATGAAACTATTTATTCGTTTTTGGTATAAGATGTAGTCTTTTTTAACAGAAGTAGTTTTTAGTATAAGAGTTAATATTTAATCTTAAGTATAAGACAAGGGCTTTGTTGTAGATGTTGGTTCCACTATCAGATGTAGTCTTTATAATAAGACATCGTCTTTAGTATAAGGCGAAGCCTTTAGTATAGGAACTTGTCTTTACTATTAGCCTTAGCTTTTAGTATAAGACGTAGTTTCAAGAATAAGACTTTAATATAAAACATTGTCTTTAGTATAAGTCGTAGAGTAGTTTTAAGTGTAAGACGTAGTCTCTTGTATAAGATCATTAGTATAATAATTAGTCTTTAGTATAAGATGTAGTCTGAAGTATAAGACATATTCTTCATTCTGTGATGTATTCTTAAGTGTAAATCGTAGACCTTAGTACAAGACGTAGTCTTAAGAAAGAAAACTTGTGTAGGATAAGGAACCATTAAGTGTATGACATAGTCTTTAATATAGGAGTTAGTTTTAAGCATACGACGTAGTTTTTAATGGAAGACGTAGTCTTAAGTAAAGTGCAATTGTTTAGTATAAGACGTAGTTTTTAGTGAAAAACCTAGTATAAGTTAGTCTTTCGAGATTAACTAAGTTTAATAATATCATGGCTATCATATATCACTTCCTACAAGTCTCTCTCCTTATTTAAAGGCGATCGTAATAAGTACTTACCTAACTCCCTATTTGTAAGCGAGCGTGGTAAGTACTTGCGTCCACGGTGATGACATCCGTGTTAATATAATGAGTTAAAATACTATTGTGTACATAAATTTTGTCATTTAAACCCCTTACCTTTTACCCGATCCATACCTTCACAGAATCCTAGATGCTTTTAGAATTGATAACTCCTTTCTTAAAGAAACCTAAGCAATATGTAATATCGTTTAACTCTAACTCGTTGGAAACACTTGCTGTAATATTGGCCTTCTCTGTCATTACTATTAACCAAACAACCTTCACAAGAACTTCTGGCACGATACAATTTTCTTTTGAATCCGTTAAAATGAAAAAACAACTTTTAAATAAAATGACTTAAAAACGTAATTCTTCCACATATTCATTCTTGTGAGCCCTATGCTCAAACTCTTAACTTAAATTAAGTTTATTTTGAAGACCATATTCAAGCGGGCTGTCCAAGAAATGCTGACGATGATCATGCTACTACATATACTTGAACATACTTTTAACCCAGTAAGTAAAAGACGTAGAGGCACACACATGTGATGTTGAATAAAAGTGAATCCTTTTGAAAATATTGGGCTACTGCTGGAGGAACAACTTTATGATGCTGTTGCTTGACTTGTGACTTGTTGTTCGATTTATTATTGTTAATATTAAACAAAAAAAAATATGAAGAAAAAACTTTACTGTTCCCACGCTTCTTTTAATTTCATTTTCATAACTACTACTGCCAGAAAATGTGTTCAGCATGTTAAGCTTTAGTTAAAGAAAAATTTTTAATATTGTTATTCTTTTTTAAGGATTTTGTAAGTAAATTAAAATTTTAAGCCAAAGAACAAGATTTTGAACTGAATGCTTAAGATGAGTTGAAAAACCATTAGTTTACACTACGAGTTTTGCTCATAAACAACTAGATTTTGTCTAAAGAACTTCTTTTCCTTTCTGTTTATGGGTCTTTCTAGCTTAACGTTAGTGGCTCCTTGTATTTCTTAACTTGCATTTGGTGGCCTAAGGCATTATTTTTTATATTTTTTTATTTAATTTATTTTTGCTTTGACTTTTAACTTTCAATTTTACTACAGTTGTTTAACTCACTTTTTAGTATTTATTTGGTTTTTAAAAATTTTAATTTTGAAAGCATGAAAATTGCCGATTGTGTTTGGTATTTAATTTTAATTTACTGTTTTTATGTTAAATACGGTAGCTTTTTAAGGGAAGAGTTTTTGTAATAAGTTTTAGTTTATTTGAATATTGGCGCCATTGAAGAACAATTTTATGACTTCTAGTTAAAAATGATTTAAATTTAATGTAAAAAAAATTTATTATATTTTTCTACATAACCTTTGACCTTTAAGCTAAAATTACAATTTAACTTACTTTGACATTTAATTAAAATTATAAAAAGTCCCTTTCTGGATTCGGTAGCAATCATATTTTAGTAATAAATATCTTGCCTACATCATTTCTAAATTTAAAAAAAAAATTAACAACATTTATACACAAATTATTTTTGATATATCAAATCTTTATAATTTATTTTAAATATTATTAAATTTATTTTTTTGATTATGTCTCTCTGTCGCTTAATTTCTCCCGCTTCTTAATTATAATTATAATGACTGACTAGTGTGCCATTATTTAAAATAAACAAACAGCAATTAGAAGCACGAAAATGTCAGACACTGTAAATAGAAATAAATATTAAATAAATACACACACACAGACGCACGCACAAGAAACAAACTGTCTACAAATTATGAATATGAAATGTTTGATTTTGACAATTTTCTAAAAATTCTTTGCAAAATATTTCGAAAAAAAAACCTCATGCACTAATATCTCAAAAGTCACGCAAACAAATGAAATTATTGTTTTTTTGCAGAAATTATTTATAAATAGTATGTTTAAAACTCTGAAATCATTTTCAGTTAATAAAACTAGATTTGAATAAAATTTATTTGTGTTGATTAGCGGTTTTTATAAAATTTATTCATTATAAGGGAAATTTTATGTCAACTGCAGCAGTGCCGTGATTAATTTAAATGGTATAACCTCTTTTACAGTTGTGAATTTTTACTTTCTATTCGATTTTTTTTGGCCAAACTAGTGATTCTGTTGCAGCAAAAAATTTCTGCCGGTGTAATTAAAACATCAACCTTTGAATTATTTAGAAAATTGGGTTTTATTTGGCTTTTTTATCATTCGGTTTGTAGCATACCAAAATATTGGTTGGGTCTACAACAGTATGTTCATACATATGTATGTATATTCCGGATCCTTTTGAGATTGTAAGACTATCTGGTAATGTCCAACTATTGGTTGAAAGCTTGAGAAGGCCCTCATGGCACATGTTAGAGTGCTGAAGTTTCCCACGAAAATTCTTTATTTTATAATGTGTTTGGTGATGATTAGCAATAACGTTTCATGATTTCACCTGGTCACTATACAAGTGACCAGTCCTAAACAAAGTTGTTCCAATCATCTCTATTATTTGTCTTGATGTTCTTACCCCATAGTCCAGCTGCCTTTTTAATGCATGGGCAGATCTATTAACATGATAATGGTCCTGAGGATTCCTGTAGATAGCCATTCTGATAATGTCGTCTTTCGGATTCCTTAGTGTGTGCCCAATTCAACGCCATTTTTGTCTACATATCTGTGTTTGAATGAGGATTTGTTGGGTGGTGTGTCAAAGGTCAATGTTTCATTCCGTCCAAAATATGTGTAGGATTTCAATGGGCTGTTGCTCACAAACATTCTGGTGGTGCCTTTAGGTGCAACATTCCCCGATTCGCTACCGAAAAGCAGAATACTTTTCACGTTGGAATTGAAGATTCGAAGCATTATGTTGATCCAGATCTTGGAACAGTCATATATATCGCAATTGTAATGACATTTTTCCTAACAAAGTTTGGATCCAGTATTAACACTTCCGAATAATTTCCAAGTGGAATTAAATGAACTTTTTTTTATAGTTGGATGGCTACCGTGGTAGTTTTATACGCGCAAACTTTCGTGTAGAGTCGTAAGGTCTCTGTTTTGGCAAGGCCATTTCACTCGTCCAATGTATAGTAGTTCATACTTAAGTGGAACTAGGTCCTGTCTATAGGAGAGAGATATCTCAATAGGTCGTTAAGTTTGTACTCAGATAATTCACCATATTTGGACATTGTGTATTTGGCAAGGAATATACTGCCAAAAACCTACCTGTTCCAGGTACTAAGTTGTCTGTTGTGTTTTTAAAGGGTGCGAATAACCTATATATTTCCAACCTTCTGAAGAAAGTACCTAAAAATACTGCTTTTAATAAAACCCAGGAGAGCTGGGACTAAAGCAGCGTAGGTGATATTCAAAAAAGATTCCGTTCTGGTTAGATCGTCTTCATTTGCATAGTATGTAGACTCTATATGCAGGGACTCAAACCAGGATAATTTCAGACCGACGACCGAGTCTTGATAGATCATTCTTGCATTGTCTAACTAAAAGGGATGTCAGAAATTTAATGAATAAAGTACCGCCTGACTATCGGCAAAAATGCCTACGTTGTCACGAATATTGAGAAGCATTAGCTTTGGAATAATTGCAAATTTTGGAAAATATTTTGTCAATTTCAAATCATTCTTAAATTCTACTTAACTTAAACTGAATGTTTTTCCAAATAACTTATGAACTGCAATGAAGGATTCGACCTTGGAAGAAGACCGTTGACGAATGGATACAATGAAAGAAACCAGCTTAAGAACAAATACACTTGCTTAAAAGTATTCTTTAACCTTAAGATACAAATACGAACTAACAAGTGATCTACTAACGATCAGTAGTTCAATTTTTACTACTGTACTCTAAAATATTTACATTCATTTATTTTTTGATCTTTTCTAATCTCTGCCAAACAATAGAACTACTTTTTCAGAACACAATTACAAAGCATAGAACACAAACAATGCCAAACCACTTGAATTCTTTATAAAAACAAAAAAGTTTGTTTATTTTTTCCCGGCATTAGTAAACAGCTTACTCACGATCCTTGCAAACTAGACAGAAAGAATTCTTTAGAATGCTACATCAATCCTAAACCAAATGTTTTGCTAAATCCTTGTCACAATTCTAAGACATTTCACAAAGATTAGCATACATTTTAGCATAAACATAACTTACAAAAAAAAAAAAAACTAAATTAAAACACGAATTTTGTGGAATATTTTAAAATTCAAAATATTTGTTTATTTTAGCATAGAAAATAAATAACCATAAACAATGAACAGACTCAAGTGTTTAGCATTGTTAAGAACTATGGATAACTATGGCAAAGTCGAGTACATAGCGCATGAGCCAAATACTTGAGATACAAAACTCTAGGCAGCTATTGTTAGTCGAGATCAGTATGATGAGTGTTTGTGCGAGTTTTACTATAAATCTTCCCTGATTTTAGTTTTGTAGCACTTAAGAGGCGATTTTTATACTTTTACCACTAAGCTTAAGTAAACATTATAAAATGTGCAAAACTACAAAATTAAACACACAAAAAAGTGCATAAACACATTTTTAATCTTTTATGGAGATTATAGTTTTAACAACAACTACGACAAGCACTCACTACTTTAACGTTCTGGGATGAGCAAGCTAGAAACACAAACACATTTATAGCCTGCGGTGATAATTACCAATAACTGCACTTTGTATACACAATGTATCCAAGCAGCAACCATCCTGCCATATATCCATCCAACCATACCGACATCATCATACATATTCATCCATTCAACAGTAGACTTCATTGGCATTTATTCTTGGTATGTTGCTTGCTGATGATGATCAGCATCAGCCAGGCAACAGTGATGAGATGCTTGCTGTTCACATCTCGGTCGCTCGCTTATAACACCCCTTAAATAACCTTGATTTTATACTCTAAATTATTTTATTATTACTATTTATTATTGTTTTTGTTGTTGCTGCTGTTATTAATGTAGTGCTTGCTGTTGGTGGTGCCATTTAGACGTCTTTTTAACAGCATCATTAATTTGATGAAATGCAACCAAAATTTTAATATTAGGAGCAAGAATCCCTTTTACCCTCAAAAAAAAAAAGAGCATCATTTCATTCATTTATTCAGCATCTTTACTCATGCCGTGCAGCGGCTTTAAACACCTTTGACCCTGTGACTCGCATATCCTTATTTGTGTAGATTTGTTGAAACAAATATGTATTAGTGATAGAAAACAATTAATATGAATAAAATTTGTAACAGAAAAACCATTAAACGTTATTTTGGGGTTTATTATAAAAACTGGAAATTATCACAGCAGGATTTCTAACATTGAGTTTATTGTACATTTATGTTTGTAATTATGTTAGAGAGTCCAAATATGGTTAATTTCAAGCACATTATTTGTTTAAAAATAATATTTTGTAAATATTATTTGAAAGTTTTTGAAATGTTTTTATTCGATTCTTCTTCCCAAGCCCCTTCGTTAGGGAAACGCTCTGTAGTTGTCGCACTTTAATTCCTCCTAACTTTTGTGAATGCTGGCTTGAATAGACAACCTTTGGTAGGACTCGTGGGTTTTGTTAAATCTGTAGTATTTCGAACACCTTTTTAGCGAAATTAAGCTTTCTTCTTGATATAGTTTCTATTTGTAACCCATGAAATTAATGTCACTACGCTCATGGACGGTGTAACCCTTTTTGGTGTGTCATTACCTCAATATATATTATGACACTTCACCGTGTTCTCCCCTTTGTCAATGCCCACAATACAGACTGTCGAGAGTTTTAACGTGAGCACCTGCCTTGACGGCCTTATCTCACTGTGGTCTTTTTCATCCACTGGGTAGACTTGAGAACGGTCTACCATCGCCCCTTTTTCTTCAATGAAGAACTCAGGTGGCAATTTTTGTACATTGCCTTTGACCGGTCCATGCACAAGTACTTTGCTGGAGTACTCGAGCTATCTAATCTCTTGCCAAAGTAGTCACGTTGGGGAAAGAGCAAGCTCAATCCACCATGACATAATGTCGCCAACCACACTACTATGGCTCTGTTGATTCGGCAACAGCACCTAGAGACGTAGCCTGTGGACCGAAGCACGATCCATCAATAAACCGTAGACATTGTTCTTACTCACAGTGACACGCTGTGGTAATTCTGATATGAAAAGAGTTTACTCTGAACATATCTGGACAAGGAAGGAAAATTTAATGGTATCACTTGTATATGATACCTTTCATCACCAGCACACTTCTCATTTATCCGACACATTCATAAGAGAAAAACATACGACACACTCATTTAGATATACGGGTGGACGAGGCCCGCATACCTCTACATTCATCCCGTATCATATACAATTGACACCAACCCATTTCCAACGCTTAGTCCCACAGTCACTCCTCTGTGGGGTATCTGTTGTTTTCGGCAACAGCACCGAACCTATCCCGAAATATTGACTATTATCATGCATCAGTCTTTTAACCGCAACTTACTCTCCCCGCGAATTTAGGTTTAAACCACAGCCACTACGTGGATCCCGAAGGAACCTCAACCAACTGACCAGCCAGGACATAGTCCTGCGGGCAACTGGCCACCCGTAGTACCAGATTATGCGGTGCTCTGGTCTGACCTCTGGCAATATATGCAAGGACTAAGCCAGGCAGTAGACTGTAACCAATTTTTCAGTCACGGTCAGACTGGAGGTATTGGCCACCTCTTTATACCCCGGGATTGCAATAACACCAAGGCGGAGGTCTCGCCTAGGTAACATGCCCCCGGGGGGAATTATGACACTTACAATAATATTTATTTATTTTTCCATTACAATACTATTACAAATTATATTCTAATCTAATTTACCAAACAGGGTGATGATGACCATACGCCGGTTGTAGTTAAGCAGACCAGAGTGTCTGGTAGAAATCGACACCACAACCCCAGACTAGCACTCTACCAACTAGCCTACCAGGCCACCCAATATAGCATTCTACCAACTAGCCTACCAGGCCATCCAATATAGTAATATATTAATTAAATAACTTATAGTTTTATCGATCTTTTCGTTTCCTTTGAATTCTCTAACAGAGACACGAACATGATCGTTAAATCGCCATTGGTTGAAAATGTACGATCGATATTGCGATTTTTTTAATAATGATTCCGAGATAACTAAACTTTGTAACTAGTCACTAGTCAGCAGAACCTAATATAAACGGATTTGATTCACGACTTCGGAAGTTATCTCTTAAAGTGAAGGAGTTCTATATCCAGCTAAACAAAACCTACACTTTTGGAATAACTATCCATTACCACTCTTTACTATAGTTTCTTTTAAGTGTATCCTATCAATAACTAAAGTTTTCCTATAATTGTTTGTATAAAAAAGTTCTGGAGTTGTTTGCTGTTTATAAATAAGTACTTTATTAAGTGTTTGCAATAACTTTTCTAGCAAATAGCACCCTATAACACATTAGTAAACACTATTACAACTAAAAAACACTTGAGTTTTTTTTGTCTAAATACTCTAAAGGGTGTTACAAACATCACGCGAGTTAGACGCCATTTCTCAAGTGAAGTGTTGTCAACCGAGGACAGTTAGTAAACTTATAGTTAAGGATAAGTAAAAATGAAACATTAACATTCTTAAAAAGATCGGAATACGATTAATAAAATTGATGATCGTCGTTGGGATTCAGGGAACCCACATGTGATTATAAAAATTGTAATATATTCAAAATATGTCACTGCCAAATGTCAATTTTGATCTGTAAATATCATTGGAACGCACTTCTTCAAAATAAGCAGAGATTGTTATTGGTGCTAATGGAAAATTTCGATAAAGTTGATGTTTGCCCACAAAGACATGGCCTTTAGACCGATTTACTATTTCAAATACAACCCTATATTATGCACTTTAGGTTTCAATTCAAAAGTAACATTATACACTTCAACTCTTTCCCTAATTTTGCAACACCCTTTAGTTTCTTTAAATATTTCTGCAAGAGTATATTTACACCATTCTCTACAATTTAAAACAATTCCAAGTAATTTAAACGATTACTCAAGTTAACCAGTTTAAATACTAAGTTCTTTTTTACTTTTTTGCTACACCACCTAATATTGCCACTGCTGCCACATTTTCTGACTTGCAGTAGTGGTAACTAACTAGTGCTAAAATATATTTATGCCGTTAAAAACTTCAAACTAGAAATTTTAACACGCACAGGCTTTATATTTATAAAAAATAGAACTTTTATATTGTTTTTTTTTTTAAACTAAATGTATATTTAAATACCACCATATTGTAGGCACTGGTAAGGGACGAACTAGCAAAAAAGAAACATCCATAGAGACTATATAGTGTTGTCTATTTTTTTTTTTTTTATTTTCGAAAACCATAAAGGTTGTGGTTAAATTTGTGCAATTTAATTGAAACTGGCGAGTACTTAATTGTAATAGTGAATGTATGAATGAATAAATGAATGAGTGAATGAGTTAGTGAACGTTGCAAGTACAAGTTTAATTGTTTGAATTGTTGTTGTTATTATAGTTTGTTTGCTTTAAATAATGTTGAATGTTTTCGATTTAATTTTATTTAACTTTGCTGTGGATGTGAGTGCTGTTATAAACCTGCTCATACAACGACGGCTACAGTCTGTCCGTCTGGTTGTCTGTCTGTCTGTTTTTGCTAGTATCTATAGTAGACTGCATTTGTTTTAATTACTTGACTATTAATTTAAAGTTTAACTGCAATTTACTTTACCTTTCTACGCCAAACAATTTAATTATGATTGTTTTCCATAGAGAAATTTAAATTTTATTTGTTTTTGCATGTTGCTGTGTATGTTTTATTTAAATTATTTATTATATTGTATATGTCTAAACAAGCCCATACAAGTTTTTGATTACTTTTAACTATTTCAATTTTATGGGATATTGATTATTTCTTTATTACTTTGCAATAATGATCTCATCATGATCAAGGTGTAGGAAATCTTTATTAAATAAATTTTTGACAACATAAAGGCTTTAAAATCAGGCCTTCAGTAAACCATGTAACTTATATGACTGCTTCAGGGTAAGCAGTATTGCTTACTGGGTATTTGTGTATGATTTCCACATTTATTTATTCGATTCATATAAACATTTTATTACTTTTTTATTATTTAAATGTAATTTTAAATAATAATGAATGAGACAATATAAAATTTGTAATTTGAATGTAAATTAAAACAAATAGAATAGATTTTGTGACAGGTTTATTATAGTATTTTTGCATATTAATAAACAAATTATTATAAATTTCGTATGTATAATGTAAATATAATAATTTAATTGAGAAAAAATTTTCCCATAAAACAAGTTTACTATTTGAAAAAGTACGTAGAGCTGAATCATTTTGTTAAAAACTATAGCGAAGTTTGAAGTCTGAACTACAAATTGAACTGTCATCAAGTCAAGACTACAAAATATAATTCAGATTATAGAATATTTCATAGTTAAGACAATTGCCTATAATATTCGGTATTTTATCTTGACTTTTCAGTATTTTACTTTATAGTCAAGACAACAGTCAATCAGTGATCCATAATACATATACCCAATAGTCCGGAGTATCTATCTACATAGACTACAGTCTGTATTATAGTCGTGTCTATAGTCTGGACAATAGTCATGCCTATTTACTATTGTCTTGTTAATAGTTCTATCGTCTTGTCTATAATCTGGAATATAGTCTGTACTATAGTCCTGACTATTGTTTATAACCAGACTATAGTTTTATCTATAGTCTGTACTATAGTCCTGACTATTGTTTATAACCAGACTATAGTTTTATCTATAGTCTGGTCTATAGTTCTAGTCTATTGTACATATTCTGGGCTATAACCTTGTATATAGACTGGTATAGTATTGTCCAAAGTCTGGAGTTCTGACTCTGGACTATATTCCTATATAGAGACTGGATTATATAATCTGTGTTATGTCGTGTCTATAAACTGTACTTTACTGTTGTCTATAGCCTGGACTATAGTCTTGTGTATAGTCTTGCCAATAGTATGGTCTATAATCTTGTCTATAGCCTTGTCTATAGTCTGGAATATATTCCATTATAGAATTTGGACTGTATATAGTCTTATCTATAGTCTGGACAATATTCTTGTCTATAGACTTGTTTATAGTCCGGACTACAGTCTTGTCTATAATCTGGACTATAGTCTTGTCTGTAGTCTGGACTATAGTCTTGTCGATAGTCTGGACTATAGTCTAGTTTATATAATTGTTTATAGTTTGGGCAATAGTCTGGTCTGTAGTCTGGACTATAGTCTTGTGTATAGTCTGGTCTATATTTTTGCCTATAGTATGGTCTATAGTATTGTCTATAGTATTGTCTATAGTATGGTCTATAGTATTGTCTATAGTCTTGTCTATATCCTGTCTATAGTCTGGACTATAGTTCTTGGCTATTGTACATATTCTGGGCTATAATCTTGTCTATAATCTGATATAGCCTTGTCTATAGTCTGGACTATATTCCTCTAATCTAGACTATAGTCTTGCCTATAGTCTGCACTTTATTGTTGTCTATTTTCTGGACTATTGTCTTATCTATAGTTGTGTTAATATTTAAAAGAAATATAAAATTCACCAGATTCACTCATAAAATATACAGAAATTTTTTAAATAAATTTTATAAATTTTCCATAAATATTTTCACCCACAATATAATTAAAAACAAATTGCGATCACTTTGAAAAATCAAACTTGATCATCAAAAAGCAAATATTTATGTAGCCTAAAACAACTTGCATGTTGTTAAAGGTAAATAAATATTTTGATATTTTTTTTTCTAATAAATAAAAAATAATTAATAATTAAATGTTAAAACAATTTTTAACAACAAACTAATTAAAACATTTAAAATATTTTGTTAAAACAAATATATATTCATGTTAAATATCATATAATTTTGCTGTGTATTTTTCTAGTAATTTAACAGCGAAAAAAACTATTATCAAAATGACATGATTGTAGCTACAACAAAAAAAAACAAAGGTAAAATAAACAAACATGCAATTTATTATTAATTTTTTGTTTTTAAATAAATGCAATAATTGTAAAGTGATGAATGTATAAAGATTAGATTTAATTTTAATCTACTAGTTTTTTTTTACAAAAAAACAGCTATACATATACTATAAAGATATTTTAACTTTGCAAGAAAGTTATAAAGTAATGTTTTGAAATCATTAAAAATAAATCACTACACTTTTAATTTCACTCCTCTTCATATGAAAAAAAGCAAAAGAAAGAAAGATAAAATACAGAAATTAAAGTTAAATATAGAGTTGGTAACACAAACACTTACAAAAAAAATATTCAATTCAATTAACAACCAGAACAACCACAAACAACAAACCTTAACACAATTTAAATCAATAGTTGAAAAAACAAGTTAAAGCTTTATGAACAAATAATAAAAAAGATAGATATTTAGAACGCCCAGTATTAAAGAAGGTATCAAAATAGACATATATACAAACGGACGGACAGACAGACATTTAAACAATTTAAACTATTCATTAATCTTAACCATATTAGAATCATCAACGTCATAGTCTGGCTTTTTCATCTAACTACTCATCATTATCATTATCATCGTTATTATTTCCGTACTCATCATTACTTACAACTCTGCGGTTAGAAAAACCACAGTACAGTAAAGAAAAATCAACTCACTGACTGTTTTCTAGCCAGACAGTGTTAGGCGCCCATGTTGCAAGCATTTTCATATTTGTACGTTAAACGCATTCCATCAATTTTCCAACACAATTTTTTATTTTTCTTCCATTTTTTTCATCATTGATTTAAAGACGATTTTATTATCTTTATGATCGTTTTGTATGATGTTTTTTTCGCCTTTCATAGACATGGATTGTATTTTGTTGTTTTTTTTTCGGTTATCTTTGAATCTTGAATTATTTTGTTACGCTGTAGTGCACAAATCATTCAAAGTTTTGAGAAAAGTTATTTATAAAAAAAAATTATAAACGACGTAAATGATTTTCTTGCACTCGTCTCCTTTTATATTTTTTTTATATGCAGTTTTTTTTTATATGCAGTTTGATTGATACATGATCATCAAAATATCATGATCTTTTTCATAGGCAGAGGTGGGGTATTTGGGGGAGCTAAGGAATTTGGGGGTATATAGGACTATAGGAAATATTTCCAAAATATGCTTAAATGTATATACAAGGAATTTTTAATTTTAAAGATTTTTCCCATTGTCATCGATTTGGACAAAAGTTTTTAACTCGAGAGGGAGAACTGACACTTCTTCACTTAAATTTTAACTGAATTTTTTGTGGCTCTGAAACCCCTTCAACCCATTTAAAAGGCTGAATTCTAAGTGAAAAATAGAAAATTTTGTGAAAGATAAAATTTCTGTAAAAAATTATATTTTCAGTGAAAAATGGAAAAATTAGCGAAACATCAAATTTTTAGTAAAATATTGAATTTTGAGAAAAAATATCAAATTTTTAGTGAAAAATAGAATTCACATTAAAAATTTAAAAAAATTGAATTTTTAGTGAAAAATTTTATTTTAAGTGAAAAATCAAATTTCGAGAAAAAATCTTAGTTTTTAGTGAAAAATTGAATTTTATTTGGAAAGTCTGGTCTCTAGTGAATAATGAATTTTTAAAGAAAAAGATCTGTAAAGTCAGATATAGCAACTGCATTTTCCGAAACCTTTTTCGTTCATAAGATATCTGGAGGCCCTTCATGCAATACTAGAGGAAAAAGATTCTCTTTAGTCGGCAAATGTCAAATTAAAGATGACTCGCTTAACCAGAATTTTGTGGACAATATCTAAATAGATGAGACTTCAGTTTTCGACAGTTGCATCTTAACCTTTAAAATACAATATCCTGTGGATCAGAGACCCACATAAGAATCGAAAGAATAATTAATGAGTCTCGGTTTTTGGAACTGCTAACACTTTACTTTCCCTGCCCGTAGAGACTATTGTGGAAATGAAGAGGCAGATGTGCTAGCAATAGGGTCTGCTCTGGATATCTCCAATTCTAGTTCAGTAGTAACTCTGTGAGGTTTTATCAAAAGCATTATCCTCAGGTTCTTTCTTAAAAAGGCTAAAAATATATGAAATAATCTGGTCGAGATATACCGAGGTTTATTGCTGTAATAACTGGACACTGGGTGCTAGGCAGACGGGTAAGTTGGTTTGGACAACAACCCCCCCTCAATGAATAACGTCGTAGTTGCACAGGCAGGGAAGCGGAAGAGACAGTCTTCCTGCTCTAGCCGCAAAGAGAAACACTTTCCTTGTTTCTCTTAGCGCCTCCGACCTTGGTGAGATATGTGGGTCAAAACTTAATGACCTGCTGATATTTCTCACGGCAACAGTATGGATCTAATACTACATCTGTCAGAAGAAATGACCTTCCATCTTCTCTACGAATGTTCTACTCTAGCCGTTAAGAGAAACTGTATCCTTGTCAACAAACTCCTGATATTTCTTAAGGCAACATATTGGATCTAAAACTATGTAATATCACATCTGACGAGTAAAGTAGTCCGCTCCCTTCGAATTTGCCTGTTCGTAACATTTTAGTGATATTGGAAAACAATTCTTATGTATTGGTCTGTATTTGGAAGTTTTTTTCTTTGATTATTGACGACATTAGGTCTCAAAGTACTGAACTAATCTTCCGCTATACTATATACTAATTATATACTAGACTATAGACTAAGTTATATGCCAGGCTAAATAAATAATAAATTATAGACTATACAATAGATTAGAACAGACTACAAACTAGTATATTGACTACTATATGGACTATTTACCAAAATGGTATAAGTTATAAAAAGTACAAAAAATGTCGTGGTACTTTTTGAATTTTCCATGCCTGATGAGTTGTGAAAGTCCCCTAAAGGTTTGTCAGATCAGAAAACTGACAAACTGAAATATCGCTAACTTGTTCATTTGTAAAGACGCATTCTTAGTCTTACACCGATTCTAAACTGGTTTCTCTTAAGTTTTTAGGCGGAAATTTAGCCGTCGTTGCTGCTGAAATAATTTCTCAATTAACCTCAAGATATCGACCATTATAATTTACTTGGAAATATGATGTTGTACATGATCCTGAAAGGATTATACAATTAAAACTATTAATTAAAAATACCTAAAAACAATTAAAGTTTTTATTGAAAATAAAAACTGAATAGCTCCGATTTAGATTTAGAGCTTCTAAATTTTACTTAGAGGATTCAAATGACCATATAACAAAAATTTTTCTAAACACCTTTAAATATCGAGTGTCAAAGGTTGTACATTAATTAAATTTAAAAACTATTTGTAAAAAGGTGATTACTTAAATCCCCCAACACGTTTTATTATGTTGTTGCTGTAATTTTTCGTTAGTGTTTAAGCGAGATTTATCTTCTAGCTATGATTCGTTTTTGTGGTTTTAAGTGCTTGATACTTTATTAGCTGGCAATACTCAATAAGCCAGATGATGAACATAGATGATGATGTTGATTATAATCAACAGAAGAACAACAACAACAACAAAACAACAAGTACTATTGTAAAGCATCATACTCAAACAATGTATAGTAAGTAAGTCAGTCACTTACTCACTTGTACGTTGATCGGTTACCCAAACTGGCGTCATTTTGTAAATTCCCACATTCGTCACGAAATCTTATCTGTTTCTTTAACAAATGTTTCTTTTTGTTTTCTATACTCTTTGTTTTGTTAATATTCATCATTGGTAACAACGTCAACATCGACGTCAGCCATATAGCCATCTAGTCAGTGTGATGGTGGCAATAAAGGGTTTTTTGTTTTTACTTGTTTTCAAACACCCATTAAATGGCCAATAGCAATGATAGATTATAGAATCGTTATGAACCTCCAACTCACAACAAAAAAAATGGAAAAAAACAAAACACACGAACAAAAACCACACTCATAAATGTTTGATGAAATATATCCAAATTAAATAGATAATTTTTTGTTGCTGTTGTTGCCCCTAAAGTTTATACACAGATATCTCCTATAGATACAACAAAACCACCAACACTGAGTAAAACTCATTGCAGTATAAACGAACTAAAAAATATTCATTAAATATTATAAGAACACGTAGAGGAGTTTGAGCAAATTGAGAAAAACAAAAAACTCTTTAAAAAGTCACAATTTTTAACCTGTGGTATTAACCCACTCATTGTACGTTTTAGCTGAAACTTTAGAGTTTTCCCCCCTCCAAACATTTTGCAGTCGCAGAAGAAGCATTTTGAACTTTTTAATGTGTTTTGGTGTTTTTTTGGTTAAAACTATTTTAACGTTTATCATCAGGTTGTAATTTTCTCCTTTGCGCCTTGGTTTTTTTTTTTGGTGTGTTTTTTTTTTTCTTAACTCATACAAAGAATTGTTTACATGATCACATTTTTTCGATCATTAAATCACACAACAACATCAACAAAATGAGTAAAAAGATCTCAGACACCATCACCACCAGTTAAGTGTTCAAAGTGTTTATGTTGTTAACTGTTGGTAACATTAGTTGGCAATAGATTACTATGGTTAGCTAACTGGCTAATAGATGAAATGACTGACTGTCTAACTAACACAAAGTCTAACTATTAGATTCAGTCAGCTATGTATTTGCTGTCTGTGTTTATATTGTTTTTTGGTAGTTAGAGTTTTTTTCAACTTTTATGTGTCTAATCATGACGGAACTTGTTAAATGATCATAAATTGTTTTAAATTAAATATTTTTTATTATTGCTATTTAGTTGTTGTTTTTTCTTTATTTTTCTTATATAATACTTTTATAATGATTATGGTTTATTTGCTAGTTAGGAGGAATTTTTATTGTTTTTTTGTTGTTGTTGTTGATCAATTAATATATAAATTAGATATCACGAAATTTTTATAGTCGTATAGCTGGTGTAATTATACAAATTTGAATAATTTGTAAATAACCATGTGATTTATTGCTTATAGTCGTCATCGTTTATTTAAGAAAATGTGATAGAAGTATTATTGGTTTTAATGAAAATTTAAGATAAATTTGAGAAGTTGAAAAAAGGGGTTTTAAAATATATTTAATGGGGAAAATTGGTTGTCCTTTCAAAAAATTTAAGTTTAACGTTTGTATCTGTTTTAAGGATTTCATCAAATGCTAGTCTTTTACTGCTACTCATACGATCCACCGATGCCTTCGAATGTTTTGCAAGAAACATTCAGGTGTAGTCAACAGTGTCTAACTTCGCTAACCCCGTTACATTTCTAGACCAATGTCGGATAACTGCGGTGGCATCAGTTGTTTTGACAACAACACCTAAAGACATATTCTTTGGCCCGAAGTAGCCTCGTCTTTTTCCGACTTTCTAACGATTTGGGTTATCCGTTAAATATATGTCATTAATCAAGGTGCAACAAAAATATTCTGTTGATGTTGCTTTATCTCAACTTGGAGAACACTTTGTCGATTTAATATGAATGTATTATCTGAAATGGTTGCCCATATACCACGGATTGAACAAGATTGACGGAATGAAGAGTGTTGTGCCTTATTGAATTGTTGGCTGAAGTGATGATATACATAACATGTAGATCAATTATTTTTTCTAGAGTTGTCAATAAAAACGATTACCTATAGGTCTATAGTCTTTTGCGGAACAATGGTTTATGGCTTGGGGGGTAATTACTACATTTTCAATTACAATTACATTTGAAGCAATTGTAATTGAAGCTTTACTAATTACAATTACTTTTAATTGTAATTGAAGTTTTGCCAATTACAATTATTTGTAATTGTAATTGCAGTTTTGACAATTACAATTACTTGTAATTGTAACTGAAGAATTTCCAATTACAATTACTTGTAATTGAAGAATTTTGTTCCTTATAATTACATGTAATTTGTAATTAGGAATACCTTAATTACAATTACAAGTAATTTTGATTGGAAAATTTCAATTACAATTACAAGTAATTGTAATTGGTTATTGGTCAATTACACATTACAAGTAATTGTAATTGGTTATTGCTCAATTACACATTACAAGTATTTGTAATTGACCATGTAATGAATTACTTTGTGTAATCATTACCCCCCATGAATGGTTTATGGTTTCCAACTTTAAAAATGAGTACCACCTTCACCTACTCCTGAATATTCTAATAAGGCATTCATGATTGTTAATAATCTTTGCAGCAAGGCTGGAGACATGTTATCCGATCCTGTATATATAAAGAGCTGACCACGATCTTCTTTCATCGCCTACTAAATAAAAATATTTGGATTAGGGAAGCCTCAAGTTTTTCTAAATTATAACTTCATTATCTGTGACAACTGTGGAAATATGTGTTTCAAATGCATCGATACTTATTTCGCTGAAGTTACCATACGGTATCATTAGGAATCTTGGTGTGCCACCATTTTGGGAAGAGTTTTTCATAATCTCCATTGAATTGTTTTCATAATTCTCTTTTAGTCCAGGTTTCAATGCCCGAATTGCTCAAACCTACTAATTATTAATCCCGCAATTAAAGTAACTTTATATCTTGAGGAAGAAAGAAGATATAAGAGAAGTTAAGCCATTATTTTTAAGTATACAGATTAATCTTTCAGTTGACATAAGAAAATTTATAAATGAAGTTATCTGCGTGCTATTATAACGTCTTAAAATAGCGGGAGAAAAACAGGTTTTTCAAACTATACGTCACGATATCATCAAAATATGAAATGTGCCAGATACGAATCCATCAGAGCTAAATACTTTAGAAATCCAGAAAGAAATCTTCAACTGTGGGTAATGGGTAATGAGTAATCGTTATCAATAACATTATTTATTTTATTTGAATGGGATTATAGAGCCGCGTTTATGCCCGGGAACCTCGTCGAACAAAAATACTTTGTTATTCACCTCAAAAGTAAGTACTTCCTCTTTGTACTTGACTGGTTACCGGGTAAGTAAAGTTTTTCCTGGGAAAGTTAAATTTGGTCTCATCAAAAAAGATGGGGGTATTTTGATTTTCTCATTTTGTTTGTAACACATCGAAATATTGGTTATAGGCCCACAAAAGCATATATGTTATGGGTCCTTATTAAATTCTAAGATGATCTAGCCACGTCCGTCCATCTGTCCGTCTATTTGTTAAAAGCACGAACGAGTACGAACGGAAAGAGCTAGGGAACTGAAATTTTGCACAAATATTCTCTTTCGCTGCAGTTTGTGTGGTATTGAAAATGGGCAATATCGGAGCACGTTTCAACCTAGCCCTCTTACAAGTCCTCCTATCTAGATGATGCTGAGTTTTCAACTAGACTAGAGTATACGGACCAATCAATTATTCTAGGTTTAACATAAGGTTCCGGCCTTTCTTTTCAAAAGTATTGGTACTTACCAACAAATATTAGAAATATTTATACGAAATTGTATCATTAACTTACCTAAAATGATATAGAAATTAAAAACATTAATTATTTTATTATTACAAAGAGATTTTTAAAATAATATTTATATTATGTTCTTTATTTTCAGGAACTTTTTACTAATATGGCAACAAGTAAGTTTAAATGTTTTCTAAAATAAAAAAAAAATATATTTTTTTAAATTATCCCTTAACAAACAATTTACATATCTGTCATATCAATTTTAATTTTAATATAAAACTTTGCATTAAGAGATTCTTTATAACTTCGCTAAAATTTTAAATTAATTTCATTTTAATTTCAAATCCCATACAAATCTTAGCAGCAAACCCATTTATCATTTTCATCCTAAATCATAAATATCAAAATTAATTTCTATTCAAATTTATAAATTTTTAAACATAAATTATTTATGGAAAAAAATACATATTCATGTTTTTAACAAATTTATTTTTGTATGTTTAAACAAATTAACAAAATCAATTTTCTTTTAACCGCAAGCGTTACGCAATTTTTTTTCTTAACTTCTTAAAATTTTGTGTTGAGTTTTTTATTTGTTTATATTTTATCTCGCGTCTTTGATTATTTTAATCAGATCTTAATTGTTGTTGCCTTTGGGCCACACACACACACATATATACACTTACACTCACTCATAATATAGATTGATTATATAAATTTGTTGATTTGTCAGATACTTATAACTGAGATATATGAGTGGCTTAAAGAAAAACAAGATTATCTTGATTAAAATTTTTGATAACATGTCAATTTTGGCCATTAATCATTGAGACTTACTGCTACTCGGGCTACTCACTCTAATCACTTATTTATTTTATTTTTAAATTAAAATTGATTACACTATATCTAGCATAGAAATCGCATGATTTGACATAAATTGTTAAATTATGTTTAAATATTTATAAATGCAAATACTTAATAAAGATATCAATGACCTTTTTTTTTCTCTTCATAACAAGGAATAAAGCTTAATAAAAATGTCATAAAGTTTATTGTGTAAAATTATAATTAAGTCGGAAATATTGAAATCGAAATGTTTTTTTTTTTTTTTTTTTGAAACAGTAGCCAAAATACAGCAGCTTTAGCAGCTCATTCACATTTGCCAAATGTTGTTAACTTTGCCAACCTCTTGAAACAACCCACCATTTTTAATACGATTTGTGTTTATTTCTTATGGCTATACATCCTTTAAACTTTTATATTTGAAAAGTTAGGGATTTGTTTCTTATACTGCAAACTTTATTAAATGATTTTGTATTTTTTTTATAGCCATGATATATGACTAGACATTTGTTTCGTATCTGTGTTAATAATTGGAAATGCAAATTCAATTCCGTATATATCTGAAACACATACATCGGTTTATTTAACAAATTTTATTTTGCTTCAGTTTTTATAATTTTTTTTTGTTGTCTTGGCGAGTATAAATAATGTTTTTGATTCATTCATTTAGTTCGTGTAGAATGCGTTGATAAATTGCTGTGATTTTCAAAGAGACGTACAAACATGCAAATGACCATAAAATTCAGCTTGAAATTATTTTCTGCTTGCTTTTATTAAAGTTACACTTAGAACTTGATAAACGGTTCTATTATATCCTATTGGGTAATAAAATTTGAAATTAATTCTTGTCTATTTTCTGGACTATAGTCTTTGTGTGAACTATAATACTTTAGTCAATAGTCTGGACTAGAGTCTAGTCTATAATCTGTACTTTAATCTTGTCTATAGCCTAGAGTATAGTCTGGATTATAGTCTAGTTTATAATCTTAACTATAGTCTAACTTATAGTCTGGACTATAGTCTAACCTATAGTCTGGACTATAGTCTAACCTATAGTCTGGACTATAGTCTAACCTATAGTCTGGACTATAGTCTAACCTATAGTCTAGTCTATAGTCTAGCCTATAGTCTAGTCTATAGTCTAGCCTATAGACTAGACTATAGACTAGACTATAGACTAGACTATAGACTAGACTATAGACTAGACTATAGACTAGACCATAGACTAGACTATAGTCTAGTCTATAGTCTAGTCTATAGTCTAGTCTATAGTCTAGTCTATAGTCTAGTCTATAGTCTAGTCTATAGTCTAATCTATAGTCTAGTCTATAGTCTAGTCTATAGTCTAGTCTATAGTCTAGTCTATAGTCTAGTCTATATAGACTATAGTCTAGTCTATATAGACTATAGTCTAGTCTATAGTCTAGTCTAGTCTATAGTCTAGTCTATAGTCTAGTCTATAGTCTAGTCTATAGTCTAGTCTATAGTCTAGTCTATAGTCTAATCTATAGTCTAGTCTATAGTCTAGTTATCTATAGTCTAGTCTATAGTCTAGTCTATAGTCTAGTCTATAGTCTAGTTATAGTCTAGTCTATAGTCTAGTCTATAGTCTAGTCTATAGTCTAGTCTATAGTCTAGTCTATAGTCTAGTCTATAGTCTAGTCTATAGTCTAGTCTATAGTCTAGTCTATAGTCTAGTCTATAGTCTAGTCTATAGTCTAGTCTATAGTCTAGTCTATAGTCTAGTCTATAGTCTAGTCTATAGTCTAGTCTATAGTCTAGTCTATAGTCTAGTCTATAGTCTAGTCTATGTCTAGTATAGTCTAGTCTATAGTCTAGTCTATAGTCTAGTCTATAGTCTACTCTATAGTCTAGTCTATAGTCTAGTCTATAGTCTAGTCTATAGTCTAGTCTATAGTCTAGTCTATAGTCTAGTCTATAGTCTAATCTATAGTCTAGTCTATAGTCTAGTCTATAGTCTAGTCTATAGTCTAGTCTATAGTCTAGTCTATAGTCTAGTCTATAGTCTAGTCTATAGTCTAGTCTATAGTCTAGTCTATAGTCTAGTCTATAGTCTAGTCTATAGTCTAGTCTATAGTCTAGTCTATAGTCTAGTCTATAGTCTAGTCTATAGTCTAGTCTATAGTCTAGTCTATAGTCTAGTCTATAGTCTAGTCTATAGTCTATAGTCTAGTCTAGTCTAGTCTAGTTATAGTCTAGTCTATAGTCTAGTCTATAGTCTAGTATAGTCTAGTCTATAGTCTAGTCTATAGTCTAGTCTATAGTCTAGTCTATAGTCTAGTCTATAGTCTAGTCTATAGTCTAGTCTATAGTCTAGTCTATAGTCTAGTCTATAGTCTAGTCTATAGTCTAGTCTATAGTCTAGTCTATAGTCTAGTCTATAGTCTAGTCTATAGTCTAGTCTATAGTCTAGTCTATAGTCTAGTCTATAGTCTAGTCTATAGTCTAGTCTATAGTCTAGTCTATAGTCTAGTCTATAGTCTAGTCTAGTCTAGTCTAGTCTAGTCTATAGTCTAGTCTATAGTCTAGTCTATAGTCTGGGCTACAGTCTAGTCTATAGTCTAGTCTATAGTCTAGTCGTCTAGTCTATAGTCTAGTCTATAGTCTAGTCTACAGTCTAGTCTATAGTCTAGTCTATAGTCTAGTCTAGTCTATAGTCTAGTCTATAGTCTAGTCTATAATCTAGTCTACTGTCTAGTCTATAGTCTAGTCTATAGTCTAGTCTATAGTCTAGTCTATAGTCTAGTCTATAGTCTAGTCTATAGTCTAGTCTATAGTCTAGTCTAGTCTAGTCTAGTCTAGTCTAGCCTGGTCTATAGTCTAGTCTATAGTCTAGTCTATAGTCTAGTCTATAGTCTAGTCTATAGTCTAGTCTATAGTCTAGTCTATAGTCTAGTCTATAGTCTAGTCTATAGTCTAGTCTATAGTCTAGTCTATAGTCTAGTCTATAGTCTAGTCTATAGTCTAGTCTATAGTCTAGTCTATAGTCTAGTCTATAGTCTAGTCTATAGTCGTCTATAGTCTAGTCTATAGTCTAGTCTATAGTCTAGTCTATAGTCTAGTCTATAGTCTAGTCTATAGTCTAGTCTATAGTCTAGTCTATAGTCTAGTCTATAGTCTAGTCTATAGTCTAGTCTATAGTCTAGTCTATAGTCTAGTCTATAGTCTAGTCTATAGTCTGGGCTACAGTCTAGTCTATATCTAGTCTATAGTCTAGTCTATAGTCTAGTCTATAGTCTAGTCTATAGTCTAGTCTACAGTCTAGTCTATAGTCTAGTCTATAGTCTAGTCTAGTCTATAGTCTAGTCTAGTCTATAGTCTAGTCTATAGTCTAGTCTATAATCTAGTCTACAGTCTAGTCTATAGTCTAGTCTATAGTCTAGTCTAGTCTATAGTCTAGTCTATAGTCTAGTCTATAGTCTAGTCTATAGTCTAGTCTATGTCTAGTCTATAGTCTAGTCTATAGTCTAGTCTATAGTCTAGTCTATAGTCTAGTCTATAGTCTAGTCTATAGTCTAGTCTATAGTCTAGTCTAGTCTATAGTCTAGTCTATAGTCTAGTCTATAGTCTAGTCTACACTCTAGTCTATAGTCTAGTCTATAGTCTAGTCTATAATCTAGTCTACAGTCTAGTCTATAGTCTAGTCTAGTTAGTCTAGTCTATATAATCTAGTCATAATCTCTATAGTCTAGTCTATAGTCTAGTCTATAGTCTAGTCTATAGTCTAGTCTATAGTCTAGTCTATATCTAGTCTATAGTCTAGTCTATAGTCTAGTCTATAGTCTAGTCTATAGTCTAGTCTATAGTCTAGTCTATAGTCTAGTCTATAGTCTAGTCTATAGTCTAGTCTATAGTCTAGTCTATAGTCTAGTCTATAGTCTAGTCTATAGTCTAGTCTATAGTCTAGTCTATAGGTCTAGTCTATAGTCTAGTCTATAGTCTAGTCGATAGTCTAGTCTATAGTCTAAGTCCTATTAGTCTAGGGTCTAGTCTATAGTCTAGTCTATAGTCTAGTCTAGAGTCTAGTCTATAGTCCTAGTCTAGTCTAGTAGTCTATAGTCTAGTCTCTAGTTGGGACTGTGTGCTAGAGCATAACTGGGCTATCGGTTCAAACATTTTATTACATTTCTATAACATGATTGTTGTTTTCCAAACTATCTTGTGAAGGCCGTCCTCAGTGTTTTACTTTATTGACTTATGGCCGTATGAATTATTCAGCTCTTCTCCATGCGGCAAATGAATGGACAAACAACCAACGTATTTATAATCATTTACGATTTGTTTCCTCCATTTAGACAATTGGAAGAAAAACATTTAAACTCACTCTAACCGATTCACAAAGACGTTATTGGTCACACATGTGTGAATGGCGTTATATGGGCATTTGTATCCCGCAGTTTCAACTGAAGGCAAAGAACAAAAAAAACTCCTTAAAAATTGCAACAAATACTCATTTGTACGTATTTGTGCGGTTTACTGCTCTGACATGTTTTGCATAAACAATTTAAAGTGTATTTTTCTTTTTTTTTCTGCATACGAGTAATGCTACGTGAATTATTTTACTGCTGACACTGCTAGAGTACAACCAGCTCATCGTTTTCATTCAATTCCGTTTGTTCGCCATTCATTCATTCTTTTCATTTAACAGTTGGCAGCTGAAATTAAACTCACATTTGTGCATTCTAAATGTATCTGCACCGCAAATTGTATGAACAAAAAAATACAAAAAACGTATGCACGTAAGACAATTTTTACCTTTTCTTTTTAAATGTTTCTAAATGAAGTGAAATATACAAGTGGGTTAACCTTAACATAAGTGGCTACCGTAGCTACTGATGTGGTTTTTCTTAAATGCAAAAAAGAAATAAAAATACGTCGCCGTTTTTATTAAAACATTTTTCTTTTTTATTTCATTTTGCACCATTTGCAACCAAGATTTTAAGTGAATGTAGTAGACATATTTTTTTTAAGCATTTACTTAGCTTCGTTAGTAAGTTGGAAAGGGGGAACTACTACTATTGTAGGCAAATGTGTTTATACATATTTTTTATTTAATACCAGCAAAATACCAGTAGCTTTATGTTTTGGCATTTAAGGCTGTTACCAATTTTTTGTAGTAAAAACTTACCCAAAAAAACAACAACCTAATAAATTATATTGCCAGAAATATTTATTTTTATATATAAAATATCTAGTTTATAAACTATGTAACTAACACACATGGCTGTGTTCAATAGCAGTTCTGATTTTTTAATAGAGTGGTCATCTATATGAATAGCGTTCAGTAGCTAAATCTAGTTTAAGCTGTTTTTGCTTTAAGCTATAGAGCATTTAGATAGTGGACTTATATGCTGTTTTTCCTTTTTTTTAAAGAATTATTTATAAATTTCAGCTTTTGGCTATAGAGTGAGTGTGTGTAGTAATGTTTTTCAAATATTGTCTAATTGTATATGATGATCAATTTGGTTTGATTTTTTTCTTTGTATTTTAAAAGATTTATTGAAGTAAATTGAGGGTTTTTGCAAAAAAATAAATTTATAATTAGGGTGTAATAAAAACTTTAAAGTGAGACATAGAGAAAGATTTTTGTGAAATTAAAAAAAAAATTGATAAATTATATTAAAAGAAATGTATACATTTCAGTCTTGAGTCAGTTCTACAGTAGGGCCTATTTCCTAGTCTACAGTCTGGACTAATGTCTAGTCTATAGTCTGGACTATAGGCTGGACTATAGTCTAGTCTATAGTCTGGACTATAGTCTAGTCTATAGTTTGGATTATAGTCTATTCTATAGTCTAGACTATAGTCTGGACTATAGTCTAGTCTATAGTCTGGACTATAGTCTAGTCTATAGACTGGGCTACAGTCTAGTCTAGACTATAGACTAGACTATTGTCCAGTCTATAGTCTCTATAGTCGGACTATAGAGTAGTCTATAGTTTGGACTATAGAGTAGTCTATAGACTGGACTATAGAGTAGTCTATAATCTGGACTATAGAGTATTCTATAGTTTGGACTATAGAGTAGTCTATAGTCTGGACTATAGAGTAGTCTATAGTTTGGACTATAGAGTAGTCTATAGTCTGGACTATAGAGTAGTCTATAGTTTGGACTATAGAGTAGTCTATAGTCTGGACTATAGAGTAGTCTATAGTCTGGACTATAGGGTAGTCTATAGTCCGAACTATACACTAGTCTATAGTCTGGACTATAGTCTAGTCTACAGTCTGAACTATAGTCTAGTCCATAGTCTGCGCTATAGTCTATTCTATAGTCTAGTCGATAGTCTGGACTATAGTCTAGTCTGGCCTATAGTCCAGTCTATAGTCCGAACTATAGTCTAGTCTATAGACTGGACAATAGTTTAGTATATAGACTGGACAATAGTCTAGTCTATATACTGGACAATAGTCTTGTCTATAAACTGGACAACAGTCTAGTCTATAGACTGGACAATAGTCCAGATTATAGACAGGACAATAGTCTAGTCTATAGTCTGGAATAATGTCTAGTCTATAGTCTGGACTATAGTCTAGTCTAAAGTCTGGCCTAAAGTTTTGTCTATGGTCTGGCCTAAAGTTTTGTCTATAGTCTGGACTATAGTCTAGTCTATAGTCTGGACTATAGTCTAGTCTATAGTCTGGACTATAGTCTAGTCTATAGTCTGGACTATAGTCTAGTCTATAGTCTGGACTATAGTCTAGTCTATAGTCTGGACTATAGTCTAGACTATAGACTGGACAATAGTCTAGTCTATAGACTGGACTATAGTCTAGTCTATAGACTGGACAAAAGTCTAGTCTATAGACTGCACAAAAGTCTAGTCTATAGACTGAACAATAGTCTAGTCTATAGTCTGGAATAATGTCTGGTCTGTAGTCTGGACTATAGTCTAGTCTAAAGTCTGGCCTAAAGTTTTGTCTATAGTCTGGACTAAAGTTTTGTCTATAGTCTGGACTATAGTCTAGTCTATAGTCTTTACTATAGTCTAGTCTATAGTCTGGACTATAGTCTAGTCTAAAGTCTGGCCTAAAGTTTTGTCTATGGTCTGGCCTAAAGTTTTGTCTATAGTCTGGACTATAGTCTAGTCTATAGTCTGGACTATAGTCTAGTCTATAGTCTGGACTATAGTCTAGTCTATAGTCTGGACTATAGTCTAGTCTATAGTCTGGACTATAGTCTAGTCTATAGTCTGGACTATAGTCTAGTCTATAGTCTGGACTATAGTCTAGACTATAGACTGGACAATTGTCCAGTCTATAGACTGGACAATAGTCCAGTCTATAGACTGGACAATAGTCTAGTCTATAGACTGGACAATAGTCTAGTCTATAGACTGGACAATAGTCTAGTCTATAGACTGGACAATAGTCTAGTCTATAGACTGGACAATAGTCTAGTCTATAGACTGGACAATAGTCTAGTCTATAGACTGGACAATAGCCTAGTCTATAGACTGGACAATAGTCTAGTCTATATTTTATTAAAAATTTTTTGTGAAAAAAAATTATTGAGTATTTTCTTTAAATAGAAAATTCATCAACAAAAATAAATTCGTTTGGAATTTTCAATAAATAAAATTTCTTAAAAAAAAAAAAAAATATTTATCAGCCATTTGATTTAAAAAAAAATCGAAAATTTTCTATAAAAATAAAATTTATTAAAAATTTCTTAAAAATACACAATATTTTATTGATTTCCATATTTTCCTATAAATTAAAAAAAAAAAGAATTAATTTTATGATATAAAAAATTGTTTTCTACAATTGAATGTTTAAAGGAACTTGGCAATATTTCAATATATAAAAATAGAAAAACTGGGCGTTAACAAGTTAATTTTTTTCTTGTTGGTTAAATAAATTTTGAATACAAATATAAAGCAAATAGAAAACCTTAAACTCAAAAGACCTTAACATGAACTTTTAAAGAGACATACATACAAAGATAAAAGGAAAACTACATGAATATATTTAAATAATTTTTCTTTTATTCGGTATTTTGAAAAAAGAATTTCCGCATTATCTCTCACAAACATATCAATACATATACAAGGCATATGCAAAACATGCTTTGTATGTACAAAAGGAAAACAAAAACGTGAACAATTTCAATTTGCAACTCAACTCTCATGCATGTAAAAATACTAAAATAAATTTTAGGAAAATAAAGAAGAACAAAAATAAAAATACCATCACAAAATGTTGCAACGCCCACTTTTTATTTCTTTGAGTAAAAGAAAATTCTGTAAGAATAAAATTAAAGAAAATAAAAATATTTTGCGACAAATTTTTTACTTAAAGTTATCAACCAATAGAGCTGTATAAACGTAAATGTTGTGTGCAATTCTTTAAGGGTATTTGCATTTGTTGCAGGCAAATAGCTTGCCACTACATATTTTTAAATTAAAACAGAGTATGTAAACATATAGTAGAATATGTATTTAAGAATGAACTAATTGTATATTTTAGTTTTAAACAAAATTTCATTCATTGTATCAAGTTTAAGTTTAAAGAAAACTGAAAAAATATTTCAATCAACTTTGATCCCCATGGTTGTATATCAACTGTCAAGTTTGTACCATTGACAACATGTTGACATGACAAATTTGTTTGACATTACACTCCTTGTATGAAAGCAAGTAGTAGTTTTTTTTAGTTCTAAGTATTTCATTCAAGTTATTTTCTCTGCTAAAACATAATATTGAAAAAAGCATATTTAAGCAACATTGTTTTGTGGTTTGCTGATTTTGTTTTAAAGAAAATCTGTTTATGAGTTATTTCCTTAAGACTTTATGCCCTTAAACTTAAGGTTTTTTTCTTTTAAGTGGCATATTTCAAAAATTAAGTGGCCGTTTTTAATTTGTGTTGTATTCCTGTTATTTAGTTTGGTCCATACTGCTGCCACAATAATAACAATAACAATAAACTTAAAAACTTTACAAGCTGGCGCTTAGTGTCATATTTGCAACATGCAACTTATCATCAACATGTATAAACATACAGACTTTTTTTGTTCTTTTAACTAAGCCACAAAGTATGTTAGAGTTGCCAACACAATTCTATAAAGAATTTTCAAAAATTTTCTATAAAAAGAGAATTTTCTCGAAAATTTTCTTTAAAAAGAGAATTTTCTCGAAAATTTTCTATAAAATGAGAATTTTCTCGAAAAATTTCTATAAAAAGAGAATTTTCTCGAAAAATTTCTATAAAAACAGAATTTTTTCTAAAATTTTCCATAAAAAGAGAATTTTCTCGAAAATTTTCTATAAAAGGAGAATTTTTTTGAAATTTTCTTTAGAAAGAGATTTTTCTCGAAATTTTTTTTTAGAAAGAGAATCTTCTCGAAAATTTTCTATAGAGAATTTTCTATAAAAAGAAAATTTTCTATAAAAAGAGAATTTTCACGAAAATTTTCTATAAAAAGTGAATTTTCTCGAAAATTTTCTATAAAAAGAGAATTTTCTCGAAAATTTTCTATAAAAAGAGAATTTTCTCGAAAATTTTCTGTAAAAAGAGAATTTTCTCGAAAATTTTCTATACAAAGAGAATTTTCTCGAAAATTTTCTATACAAAGAGAATTTTCTCGAAAATTTTCTATACAAAGAGAATTTTCTCGAAAATTTTCTATACAAAGAGAATTTTCTCGAAAATTTTCTATACAAAGAGAATTTTCTCGAAAATTTTCTATAAAAAGAGAATTTTCTCGAAAATTTTCTATAAAAAGAGAATTTTCTCGAAAATTTTCTATAAAAAGAGAATTTTCTCGAAAATGTTCTATAAAAAGAGAATTTTCTCGAAAATGTTCTATAAAAAGAGAATTTTCTCGAAAATGTTCTATAAAAAGAGAATTTTCTCGAAAATTTTCTGAAAAAAGAAAAAAATTCTGAATATTTTCTATTAAAACTGAAAAATTTGTCGCAAGTTTTCTATAATAGAGAGAAATTTTCTATAAAAAGAGAATTTTTTTTTAAAGAGAGAAATTTTCCAAAAAATTTCTATAAAAGAAAGAAATTTTTAAAAAAATTTGTGTAAAGGGAAGAGATAATTTGTCGAAAATTTTTAAAAAGAAACATTTTTTTAAAGAAAAGAGAAAAAAATTATCATTTTTAAAACTTTTTCTAAAAAATTTTTTGAAAAGTTCTTTAAAAAGAGAAAATTTGAAATTAGAAAAAAATATATATATATATACAAATTGTCTAAAAAAATTAGCATTTCGAAGAGAAATGTCGATAATTTCCTATAAAAAGAGAAATCCATTTATCTTCTTAAGAATACAATCTATAACCAACACCTGTTAACTCTTTAGATCATAAACTTTTTACTTCAACACCATTCACCTAAAAAAGAGTTATAAAAACGTCCAACTACAAACAACAATGTCTATACTAAGTTCCGAAAACAAGCGAAACAAACAACTAAAACACACAAAAGACCCCAGAAACGATAAATAAATTTTGCAACATTTTAAATAAATACAAATGCAACAATTCAAAAAACCGGGCAAAAGTATTTAAAAAATATATAATAATTAATATACAACGCATCGTAAATTAAAATTGTTATTAATAATAAAAACAAGCAAGTTTTAAATTAAGCCGCTAATAATTTTTTTGAAATTAAAACAACACCACCGCCAACAACACCAACAACAAAGAAAAAAGCAACAAAATTTATTGAACAGCCACAAAATAACATTAAACATATTAATAAATTTTTGGTGTTTTTAATCGAAATAAACTACTTTTAATTAAAATTGTTTTTTGTATTAAAATCAAAACATTGATTGTTGAGTCAGTCAGTCAGTCAGTTACTGATCTTGCTGTTAACACAGAATTTTAACTTAAAACATTAAAAAAAACTTGTTTTTTATGGCTTAAATGACGAAATATTGTGGCACTAGGTGTTGTGGTGTGTTGTGGTGTGTTGTGTCTCGCTAAGACAACGTCTCGAGAGCAAATCAATCAATTTATGTGTGTTGATTTTTTTGCAGATTTTTTTTTATTTTTTTTTTTTTCGTTTTGCATTGTAGAGATAATCGCTATTTGCTATGCTTCATCAACGTCATCATCATAAGCTTCATTGCCATGAAACGAAACGCAGACATCAAATGAAATCTTTAAAGAGCCTGGCAAAACTGGCATCATCATTATTCTTAAAATCAACACACACACAAGTTTTTATACATACAGAGTATACAGAGAAAATTTGAAATTAATATAGATCTTAGTAATATGCATGATCCAAGCGTCGATCCATGACGTCGCTGTGTTTACATGCCAAAATAAAAAGGAATTGCCAAAAGCCTATTAAAGTTAAAGGCGGCGAAAATCACTAAATGTTATGTTTATTTTATAATATTTTTAAAAAGAGATGTTTTTTTTCAAAATTAGATGTTTGTTTTCAAATGAAATTTTTCTTGGATTTTATAAATTTTCTAGATTTTCTTTAGGATTGATTAATTGAACATTTATAAAGGTTTATGAGGCGATTATTTAATGACATGTTCAAATCTTCGCTGATGTTTTCATTACGTTACTTACTTAAACAAATATCAACACAAACTAATTTTATTTGATCATCTTAGGGTTTTACAAGAACCATAATAGGATCAAATTGGATGTTGTTATGTTTATTTTTAGTTATAAATCAATGTTTCCTGTCCTGTTGATCAAGCAAGGTCGCTTGCTTTGCGACTTATAAGTTATGGAGATAAATGTTTATTGAGGGTCAAAAAGGTTGGATCATGTCGGTTTTAGTGACATTTCTTAAAAAAATATAAAATAAAACAATATAGAAAATTTGGAGAGGATATAAGATATAAAAAAAGTTTTGTGGGTCACGCCTACTTTTGAGTGGGCGGGGCTCCAAAGTTTAATACATTTTTGACTATATCTCGAAAACTGTTTTGTTTACAATAAAAATTTATACATCAATTAAAGGTATTAATACCTTTCCAATAATATAAAATATGATAATTTGGGTTTTTCCCGAAAAATATACATTTTGTCCGACTTTTTTTCATCTATTCTATATTTTAAATTTCTATATGTTAATAGCCAATGAATTAAGCTTTTGAAAGAGATATTTGATTTCAAAAACCTCTGATAATTTACATATCATCAGAGTTGTCAGATTCCGCTTAAGGATTTTGTCCTCTATGGTATGTCCAACACCGGCTTCGCTTAATAAAGTTGTTCTAAATAGCCGTCTTACGGAGTGCGCAAGGATTTTCTCCTCTGTGGTATGTCCAACAACGGCTTCGCTTAATAAAGATTTCCTAAATAGGCGGCCTTCGGCGGGCGCAAGCATTTTGTTCTCTATGGTGTGTCCAATACCGGCTTCACATAATAAAGATTTCCAAAATAGCCGACCTACGGCCGGGCGCAATGATATTGAACTTTAGAGGCCCGCCCATCCTAAAGGCCGACAAAAAAATTTACGTAACTTCACTCACAATCGAACTCTCTATGAGTGGTGAAATTTTCGACGTAATTTGAAAAATTTCACTAAAACCGACGAAAAGGTTTAAGAAACGTTATATAAACTTTAATGATTCGTCAAAAATGTTTCCATTAGGTCAAGATAAAAAATAAAAATTTTAAAATAAATTTCTTTAATTTTGAAAAGTTTGTTTAAAAATGTCAAAGTAGAAAAAATGGGTGTTTTTGTCTACATGAGTGTAGAAGGGTTAATTATCTTAAAGGCCGTATATACTTTGACAACGGATGGTATTGAAAAATTATAAACAGTTTGATGTCAATTTGGTACCAGGCGTGTATATTTCTTTTTCCCTCTGTGTACTCACATTAATTCCGAAAACACTCTGGATTGGATTGCTCCGAATTCTAAAATCAAGTATGAATTGAACTTAAATCAAGCCCATTTTGGGATTAATTCAAACCGTACATTCTTAAGTAGGATCACTTTGACCAAAAAAACCTTAATTAGGGTTTTCATACTTAATGGAGCCGTAACTGGAACAATTATTTTGAACTTGGTTTGACTTAAGTAGAAATTACTCAATTCTTTTTTTTTTAGTGTAAGGAGTTTAAACTTCGACGCTGTCTAACAAATTTTGAATATTTACTTTTCCCCAAATATTTGTCATCTAAACTATTCTATTTTCTTCGATACACACAACAGTCCTACTCAGTATTTCTAACATCTGACAGTAGGTTTCAGTTTGATTTTTTTTTCAGATGCCAACTTGTACTTGAAAGCATGAAAAATTTTTAACTACACGTTCATTGTTTAAATAATACACAAAAAACTTTATACCGGCTTTTATAAGTAAGTTTAAGCGCACTTAAAGTTAAGCTTTTGTTTAAACATTTTTGATTTGGCGCCTTGAAGGCAATTTTACGATGACGAGTTGTAGGTAAACCACATTTTCTATAAGTGTATGTGTTTAAGTATAAGTATTTGTTATAAAACAGTTAACAAATACCTAGAGAACTAAACACAGATAGTACATGAATATGAATTCAAGTAACAACAGCCTTGCTCTTTTGGCATCGTTTATGAATAATGCAACAATTAAGTAACTGAAACAGCAACAACAACAATAAACTTAATATTGCAACAATATTCCATACAAAATGTAGAAAATACTAAACAATTCAGAAAATAAAATCTGGGAGAAAAAAAAGCATATAAAAAGCTTGAAGCACAAACGTAACTGGCTTATGATGTGGCGTATGATGACGCTGTGATGTTGCGTTTTTTAGAGTTTTTTTATAATTTTTCTTAAACTATGAATGACCTTAAATGTTCACAGAGTGGAAAAAAAAGACAATACAAGAAAGAAACAAAAAATTGTACTGAAAATGTTTTAAAGATTTCACAAGGATGATGATTGTTTAAGGAAGACCGTATTATAACAAATCAACGATAAAAGAGCTTCCTAAAAAGTTTAAAAGGATTAAGTGAGAGCATCAGAAGCAATGAAAATCACATAGTAAGGATGACTGACTTATAATTTTGGAGTTACTTAGTTAGTGAAAAAATTTTACCAGATTTTTATCATTTCTGGTCACCTTTTTTTTAGCAACTATTTTCTGCCTTCCCTTGTTTTGATTTTCGCAAAAATATGTGGCAATTCACTTGTTTTAACTTGAAATTAATAATTGTAATAGTTCTTCTTTTTACTACTTCTCTTGTTTTTCTCTTAATGCACGATTTTTTCAAAATTATTGTTGTTGTTTTTTTTTTTTTTGTTCTATTTTCCACTAGGTGCTACAATTTTAAATTAAAAACTTAATACTTGTTTAGAAGTGGGAAATGTATTCAAAGTAACGAATACGATTGCATGACTTCTTCAATAAACAAAAGAAACATATTTTCTTATTTGGAAATTGTAGTACTGAGTATTCGCTAAAAAAAAATTAAGCCTGGTTTGTGTAAAAGGGGAATAATTAACATAAAATTTAATTTATGCAACACACATTAGGCAGTAATTATAACAAACTTTTTATAGCATTAACAATACTTAGTTAAAAATAATACAAAAGTAACAAATAATGATTTGAAGATAAAGAAACACTTTTAGAAGTTGTAGGAAAATGTTAAGTAAATAATACACCGAAAGAAAAATTGCATAGTAAATTAAACTTTTGTTTTTCTTAACTTTAGCCAAAAACGTATTTAAAAAATTAAGAACGATTGAAAATTTTCATAAAATATTTACAGAACGGAATTGAGTGATCACTAGTAATAATAACTGAAAATGAGAATCTATTTATAAGCGAGTTATACATGGATATTCTTAGTCTCTTTTCCTACTTAATTTTAAAAAAAATTCTAATTCTGTACGAATAGAATTCAAGTGCGAATAGAACTCAAATCAAGACCATTTTGGGATTAATTCAATATTTTACTTAATTAAATCTCTAGAATTTTTATCTTAAATCTAGTAAGCATTTGATGTTATATCAGACCGAAAATTCTCAAAATAAGTACGTTGTAAAATCACTTTGACCCAAAAAGGCCTAAATTAGGTTAATCGTTCTTTGTATTTTTGTACTTGGTTTAAGGAAACAGCTCCAAATTGATTTCAGATTGAATTAAATCGCAAATTCTTAGCTATTCAAAAAGATATGTACATAATTTAAGACAAGTAAGAATTTATAGTCGACCATACGATACCCTACACCAGTGATTGTGTTACAAATTTTGATTATTATCGATTTACGCCTACATCAGTTATTTATGCAGAATATCTTTGTGATATTAGGGTTTTGCCGATTTTTGGAGTGATACAATAACATTTAACATATTTATGAGTTCAAAAGCCCTATTCGGGGGGTACGGTTGTATGGGAGCTATACGAAATAATGGACCGATTTTAACCATTTTCAATAGGCTTGGGTCAAAAGAAGAGTATGTGCCAAATTTCATCTAATTATCTTGAAAATTGCGGCCTGTAGAGTGGGTGTAGGACCAATATTTTTGGTTGTTACAAACCACTATAGAGGTGTTGGGTAAAAATGTGGACAGAACGTGTTTCCCTGCAGTGCGTTGTAGAGTATCGAAAATTAGTTGCATAATTTCAGGCGACCCCATTCCATTGTTATATCGAGAGAATAGTGAAACGGCGAATATCAAAAGAATCAATTGGATATTCTAGATTCTCCGATAAGTACAGAAGTACGCAGACGAGTAACCTCAAAAAAGAATTTGAAACACCAGTCAATACATGAGAGTTGGATTTCATTTTTGGTCGGATTTGTCTATTCTATTCTACACACAGAGTGGACTTTAAACTGTGTACCATCTTCAATGAATGCTTATAAAATCTCTATACCACATAGGAACCAAGCGTAGCGTAATGTAGATCTTTTCTAACATTCAAAGATTTGATTTGACATGGGGTCGAATCAGAAAACCACATAATCTGGTACTACGGGTGGCCAGTTGCCCCCAAGACTTTGTCCAGTTGGTTGAGGTTCCTTCGGGATCCACGTGGTGGCTGTCGTTTAAACCCAAATCCTCGGGAAGAGAATGTCGGTTAAAGGACTGATGCACGGTGAAATCTGATGCACGGTGAAATCTATATTTACGGGCGGGTAAGATCCGTATACCTGGAGTGTGTGTATCCTATACAAGAGATCCTTTTTTGTTCCGGTATGTTCAGGGAAATCTCTGTTCATACCAGATTTACCACAGTGTTATCTCTGTGAGTTATTTGATGGATCCGTGTTTTGGACTACCGAATACGTCTCTAGGTGCTGTTTCCGATTCAACAGGGGCCATCCCATCTGCATGGTTGTAAACTGAAGTGACGTTTTTACATCTCAGAAGTTAAGCAACGGACAGCAATGGTCGGTGATTGGATAGTTCGAGTACTTGAGCAAAGTCCTTGTACATGTACTGGCAAAATCATGTACAAAAATTAACACCTAACTGTAAGATACACTAAGGGACTTTGGTGAGTAGTCACAAAAGCTCACCCAGTGGGTGAAAAAGACCACCTTGAAATTAGGCCAACACGGCAGTTTTTCACGTAAAGCACTTCGACATTCATTCTTGTATATATTGTAAGAAACGTTGATATTTTCCCGAAATTATATCATTATTCCATTTATGCTATTATGATAAAAACCTTAATTAAAGCATTATATTACACCCATTACTAAACTAATCATTATTTAAAATTAAACATAATTTGACAAATAATATATTTTATACCTCCACGACCATCCTCTTCTATAGATTTTGCCAAAAAATGTTAAGCGGATTTAGTTGTTTTACACATAATGTTTGCCATTTTTTCTGGTTTTAACAAATTACAACATTTTTAAACAAAAATCAAACAAAATTATTTTCATTATCCAGCAAATCCTTAGAATCCTCTTTTTTACAAAAGAGCAAAATAGTAAATATATATACATACAGATATTGCTAATCTCAAGTGTTTCATTATAAAGACAGGGGATTTAACACAAAAAATATTTGACCAAAAAAATATCACTTAGTTTTGTTGTTAAATAAATAAATGTATTAATGTACAAGTATTGTTATAGATACCAATAGAACAAACATAATTCTATTGTGTTGCAAGATGAAAGTGTCCTTTTATTAAGAGGCTCTCTTTTCGATTTTCAACATTTATTTGTTTTGATTTTAACTAGGGATGCCAATCCCGAAATCCCGATCCCGAAAATCCCGGGATTTTTCGGGATTGGCAAATCCCGAATCCCGGGATTTGGAAAATAAATCCCGGGATTTTTTCGGGATTAGGATTTGTTTCAAAAAACTGTTTTTATTTTCTTTTTTGAGCCATAATTTTCATTAATTTGAAAATTACGATCTTATTTTATTTTTGACTCATGCAAAACAAAATTCTGCAGAGCTAATTTTATACATATTTGAACCTTTTATTTTTTAAAGTGGTATGAGTCCATACACATAGCACATATAAATTTATTTATTCACTTCGTTTTTATACCTTGCACCACTTTAGTGGGGAGGGTATATTGGGTTTGTGCTGATGTTTGTTACACACAATAATATTGGTCCTATACCTTAAAGTATACCAATCGGCTCAGAATCATTTTCTGAGTCAATTTAGCTATGTCCGTCCGTCCGTCCGTGTAAACCTTGTAATCAAACTACAGCAATTTTGAAGATAATTCAATGAAATTTTGCATGATCTCCTATTGAAAATGGATAACATCGGTCCAATATTTGACCTAGCCCCCATACAACTGAACCCCCCAAATAGGGTTTTTAAGTTCATAATTATGTTCAATATACTCGTAACTCGACAAAAAGCTGCAAAACCGAGTTCTATACTAGCCTTCATGACCCTGATGTATTTTTTGATGATGCGGCCTCATTTGACCCTAGCCCCTATGCAAAGCCCCCTTCGAAATATGACTTAAATGTACACAATTTTATTCAACAAAAAATAGCTAAATTATATCTGAGGCAAGGTACAATTCAACTTAGATGCTTTATTATGAACAATAAATCACATTTTATTTTTATAACTGGTGTAGGGTATTATATGGTAGGCTTCGCCCAACTATAACTTTTTACTTGTTAGCACATTGCAATGTTGGTCGTAGACCGACCCAAAAAGTATACACATTCTGTGTCTGTAAGCTGAAAACACGAGTTAGAAGACTCATTCTATTTGGGCTGCAAATTTGGACCAAAATTGACACAAAAAAACCTAATTGGACCTCCTCTGAAAATCACATTGATGCTGATATTAATATCAATACATTACAATATTTTGATGGTGGGTATTTAATTTCGGCACAGTCGAAAACAAACTTTATTTTTCAATACTAGAGGATTTTACATTTCTAACTTTCTACAAATCTGAATGATACCGGTAAAGGTAAATTACCTTGTTCTGAATGCACCTAAAATTTTAAATTAATGTTACGAATATAATAATATGTTCCAAAACTAATATGTATTTTGAGTAAAATTCCAAATATTTTTCAAAGAATAGGTTCTAAATTGATGTTCGAATAATTGAATTGGTATCTGTTATAATTATTAGTTCACATGGAACAGTATGAGGTTTTAAAAAGTGCTTATGTCTAATTTCGGAACTTGATATTTATTTTTATTTAGGAAGTAAGTATGTATTTAAAAAGTTTCAGAAATTATACAATTCTGAAAGTTTTTATTTAAAAATTGGAATTAATTGGATTGTTTTAATTTAAATATATCTTCTGTCTGTTAAATTTCCACAAAATTAAACAATTTTCTTTACAAATATGATGATTTAAAGATTTTCATATATAAAATAATTAAATTCATGTAATCCCGAAATCCCGTAAAATCCCGAAATACCGAAAAATCCCGGGATCCCGAAAAATCCCGGGATCCCGAAAAATCCCGGGATCCCGGGATTGCAATTTTCAAAATCCCGAATCCCGGGATTTGTAAAAGCCAGTCCCGTTTGGCATCCCTAATTTTAACTTAGGCTTGTGTGTATATCTGTGAGGTATATGAGTTTGTGTGTGCTTAGTATCTGTGTTTTTAACACTGTATTTTTATTTGTCCAGCTCAGCAGGAGCTCTTTCTGTACAAAAAAAATTTATAGTTTATTGTATTTTATACTATAGTTATTGTTGTTTTTGTTATTATTGTTACGGCTACTTAGTGTCATGATGTGTGATGATTACTGTAACTGTGTCCCATTTGACTGTTTGTATGTCTGTCCGTCCGCCCGTTTGTTAGCTTGTTCTTTTGTTAACAGATTTTGCAGGCATTACATATTGTACAAAGATTTTTATAATTTATTTACTTAAAAGATTAGCTTGATGTTTTTGGCAGAGTGAGAGAGAGAAAGAGAGTAAAAAAAGAACATCAAATATTGGTACTTTAACAAGAAAGGGACTTTGATAGTCATATTTTTATAGTACTCTTTTAAACGACTACTCTACTCTCAAGGGTAAATTTAGCAATTTACTTGTTTTTGCTACAATTTAAAATCGCAATATTCTGATCCAATTTCAAATAAAATGCTATTTTGAATTTTTATTTTAATACATTATAGAACAGTTTTATATGTATAATAAACGTTTTTTAAGATGACTCACTTAATACCGCCTGACCGTCCATGCTTTACAAACATAAAAACACTCTCACTGATTTTTGTTGTTTATCATTTATTTAAGGTTCATTTTTTTTTTTTTTTTTGCCCTCTGTTTCATAATTTGCTGCAATTTATTTTCAACACACAAAAATTTAATAGCTTCTCCAAAAAAAAGTTAAAAAAAGGAAACAAAAAAATGATTTATCGTTTGAATTACAGATAATTGTGATAATAATCATACCCAACAAATGCTGATATGTGAAATGAAATAAAAAAAAACAACAACAACTGCAAAGAATTTATAACGTTATTTAGCAAATTAATAAATAACATTGCACAAAATATTTCTGTTCATATAAACAATTCTATAAAATTTTAAATTTCTTTACAATATACAAAATATTTCAAATGTTAAAACCAAAGTAAAAAAATACAAATGTGCAACGTACAGTGTACAAATTGGCAAAATTAGTCTTCACTATAGAGAAGTCTATAGTCTTGACTATAGAGCAGTCTATAGTCTTGAATATAAAACAGTCTATAGTCTTGAATATACAGCAGTCTATAGTCTTGAATATAGAGCAGTCTATAATCTTGACTATAGAGTAGCTTATAGTCTTGACTATAGAGAAGCCTATAGTATTGACTATAGAGAAGTTTTGACTATAGACTATAGAGCAGTCTATAGCCTTGACTATAGAGTAGTCAACAGGCTTGACTATAGAGAAGTCTATAGGCTTGCCTATAGAGAAGTCTATAGTCTTGTCTATAGAGTAGTCTATAGCCTTGACTATAGAGTAGTCTTGACTATAGAGTGGTCTATAGTCTTGACTATAGAGTAGTCTATAGTTTTGACTATTGAGTAGTCTATAGTTTTGACTATTGAGTAGTCTATAGTTTTGACTATAGAGTAGTCTACAGTCTTAACTATAGAGCAGTCTACAGTTTTGAATATAGAGCAGTCTATAGTCTTTACTATAGAGCAGTCTTGACTATAGAGAAGTCTGTGTTCTTGACTATAGAGCAGTCTATAGTCTCGACTATTGAGCAGTCAAAAGTCTTGACTATAGAGAAGTCTATAGAATGGACTATAGAGAAGTCTACAATCTTGACTATAGAGATGTCTTAACTATAGACTATATAGACTCTATGCTTGGCTTTAGAGTAACCTGTAGTGTTGACTATAGGGAAGTCTATGGTCTTGACTATAGAGAAGCCTATAGTCTTGACTATAGGAATATAGTCTAGCCTATAGATCAGTATATATTTTTCAATATAGAGCAGTCTATAGTCTTGACTATAGAGTAGTCTATAGTCTAGTCTGTAGGATTGACTATAGAGAAGCCTATAGTATTGACTATAGAGAATTCTACAATCTTGACTATAGAGAAGTCTTGACTATAGACTATGGAGCAGCCTATAGTCTATAGTAAAGTAGTCTGTATCCTTGACTATAGAGTAGTCTATAGTCTTGACTATAGAATAGTCTATAGCCTTGACTCTAGAGTAGTCTATAGTCCTGACTATACAGACTATAGAAGAAGTCTAGAGAAATCTACAATCTTGACTATAGAGAAGTTTTGACAGTCTATAGTCTTGACTATAGAACAGTCTATAGTCTTGACTATAGAACAGTCTATAGTCTTGACTATAGAACAGTCTATAGTCTTGACTACATAACAGTCTATAGTCTTGACTATAGAACAGTCTATAGTCTTGACTATAGAACAGTCCATAGTCTTGACTATAGAACAGTCTATAGTCTTGACTATAGAACAGTCCATAGTCTTGACTATACAACAGTATATAGTCTTGACTATAGAATAGTCTATAGTCTTGACTATAGAGCAGTCTGTAGTCTTTACTATAGAGCAGTCTATAGTCTTTACTATAGAGCAGTCTATAGTCTTTACTATAGAGCAGTCTATATTCTTGACTATAGAGCAGTCTATATTCTTGACTATAGAGCAGTCTATAGTCTTGTATAGAACAATCTATAGTCTTGTATAGAGAGAAGTCTATAGTCTTGAATATAGAGCAATCTATAGTCTTGACTATAGAGCAATCTATAGTCTTGACTATAAAGCAGTCTATACTCTTGACTATAGAGAAGTATTAGTCTTGACTATAGAGTAGTCTATAAACACCACTATAGAGCAGTGTATAGGCTTGACTATAGGGAATAGAAAATTCTACAATCTTGACTATAGACTATAGAGCAGTCTATAGTCTTGACTACAGAGCAATCTTGACTATAGAGCAGTCTATAGTCTTGACTATAGAGCAGTTTACAGCCTAGACTGCAGAGCAGTCTACAGTCATAACAATAGATGCACTCCGTAAAATGATTGTAAAATTTTTATATCGAGAAAACTGGAGACAACTGGAGAAACTTTTCTTTTTGGAGATTATGACATTGAACTTGATCTTATAACAATAGATGCACTCCGTAAAATGATTGTAAAATTATTATATCGAGAAAACTGGAGACAACTGGAGAAGTTTTTCTTTTTGGAGATTATGATATTAAACTTCAGCTTGAAAAAAACTTAAAAATATTTATCTGTCCATTAGGAAATTAATTTAAAAAAAAATTCAAACGGAAGTAAATTTAACACCACAACTATAAAAAAAATTATTGAAAATCATAAATGTTTTAGAAAAATGTCAACAATACCATAACTAACAGTATCTTATTACTTGACACTATACATGACATAAAATAAGTAAGGAGTTGTTTAGTTACACCCCCCCCCCCATGCTACAGGTTTGTTATCTGTCTTTCAAGAAGAACATAAAACAAGAAAAACATTAAATGATTTACACTAGAACTCATTTATGCCATTTACTGCATTGATTTATAGCAGTTTGGCACCAAACCACAAATATATACAAACAGACAACCAACCATACAGAGGAGATGTTTAAACAGCGACGAATATTTATTACATTTAGGAGACATGAAAGTGGAAAACAAATCATGAGGCTTATTAAATATGTACTAAATACATGTTAAAAAAAGACACAGATACTTATTTGCATATGTATGAAGTATGTGTTTTCCACATTTACCAACACATGCTAAATGTGTCAACTTTTTTGTCAACGCATAATGAAATCGTTTTCAAAACTACACAACTCAAATCTGTGGTAAAGTTTTGTTTTTTAATTTTTTATTACAAATTTTAGTTTCAGTTGAGTTGGTGTTGATGTCAAAAATATATTTAAATACAAATATCCATTTTATTAGCTGTTGTAAAGTAAAGAAATTGTATGCTAAATCATAAATGAAGTCGTTAAAAATTTTCAAAAAAAAAACAAGTGTTGTAGTTCATTTAAACATTTTTCAAAATGTTAATGATGCTCTTGTTAATGCGTTTATACCCGTGTATGCGAATTTAGGAAATAAAACTTCCAGCCAGAACTCACATTAAGTCAAAGTTGCAAGTATATTTGTTCAGGGTGCAGGAAAGTGTGTTTAAACAGTAGTAGTGTTCCAATTGAAAGGATGTTTGATGGCATGCTAAATTGACAAATGCATGCAAAGCACTTTGGGCTTCATTAAATTGTTTTTTCAACAATTTTTCTTTATGAAATTTTTTAACAAAAAGCTTCTGCTGTTTTATTTTAATTTTTTTTTTTGTGGCTGCAAAATATTTCTTTTAACATTTTATTGCGTGTTGTGGTAAATTTACTGCCAAGGTTTTTTAAATTTATATTTTAATTTTTTGTCGTAAATAAGACATACGTTTAGGAATAAGTAAAAGTGATACATATTTATTCAAGAAAGGGACTACAGTGGGTGTTAGTAAAACGGGAAACTTTCTGGGTATTATGATATTCTAAAACAAACGTTAATATGGTTTCAATCATTGTTTTTCAGTTTTAAAGAAGAAAAGACTGGTTGAGGATATGGGTTCAGTTCCCACCAGAGTGTCTAGTCTCTTGTCCTACAGCGGACATCATTATCGCTCAATTACAAGATTTCACTTTTTGTATAAAATTAACGGCAAAATTCCTTTTTTTAATTTTCTAAAAATTCTCTCTTTTATAGAAAATTTCTCTTTATAGAACATTCTCATTCTTATGGATAATTTTCTTCTTTTTAACAGAAATTTTTTGAGAAAATTCACTTTTTTAGAGATAATGTTTGAAAAAATTCTCTTTTTATAGAAAAATTCCGAGAAAATTCTCTTTTTATAGAAAATTTTCGAGAAAATTCACTTTTTATAGAAAATTTTCGGGAAAATTCTACGAAAAAATTCTCTTTTTATAGAAAATTTTCGAAAAAATTCTCTTTTTACAGAAAATTTTCGAGAAAATTCTCTTTTTATAGAAAATTTTCGAGAAAATTCTCTTTTTATAAAAAATTTTCGATAAAATTCTCTTTTTATAGAAAATTTTCGAGAAAATTCTCTTTTTATAGAAAATTTTCGAGAAAATTCTCTTTTTATAGAAAATTTTCGAGAAAATTCTCTTTTTATAGAAAATTTTCGAGAAAATTCTCTTTTTATAGAAAATTTTCGGGAAAATTCTCTTTTTATAGAAAATTTTCTCTTTTTATGGAAAATTCTCTTTTTATAGAAAATTTTCTGTTTTTATGGAAAATTCTCTTTTTATAGAAAATTTTCTCTTTTTATAGAAAATTTTCTCTTTTTATAGAAAATTTTCGAGAAAATTCTCTTTTTATAGAAAATTTTCGAGAAAATTCTCTTTTTATAGAAAATTTTCGAGAAAATTCTCTTTTTTTAGAAAATTTTCGAGAAAATTTATCGAGAAAATTCTGGAAATTTTTTTTTATCGAGAAAATTATCTTTTTATAGTAAATTTTCCTAAAAATTTTCCTTTTTTTTAGAAAATTTTCGAGAAAATTCTCTTTTTATAGAAAATTTTCGAGAAAATTCTCTTTTTATAGAAAATTTTCGAGAAAATTCTCTATTTATAGAAAATTTTCGAGAAAATTCTCTTTTTATAGAAAATTTTCGAGAAAATTCTCTTTTTATAGAAAATTTTCGAGAAAATTCTCTTTTTTTAGAAAATTTTCGAGAAAATTTATCGAGAAAATTCTGGAAATTTTTTTTTATCGAGAAAATTATCTTTTTATAGTAAATTTTCCTAAAAATTTTCCTTTTTTTTAGAAAATTTTCGAGAAAATTCTCTTTTTATAGAAAATTTTCGAAAAAATTCTCTTTTTATAGAAAATTTTCGAGAAAATTCTCTATTTATAGAAAATTTTCGAGAAAATTCTCTTTTTATAGAAAATTTTCGAGAAAATTCTCTTTTTATCGAGAAAATTTTCGAGAAAATTCTCTTTTTATCGAGAAAATTTTCGAGAAAATTCTCTTTTTATCGAGAAAATTTTCGAGAAAATTCTCTTTTTATCGAGAAAATTTTCGAGAAAATTCTCTTTTTATCGAGAAAATTTTCGAGAAAATTTTCGAGAAAATTCTCTTTTTATCGAGAAAATTTTCGAGAAAATTCTCTTTTTATCGAGAAAATTCTGGAAAATTTTTTTTTATCGAGAAAATTATCTTTTTATAGTAAATTTTCCTAAAAATTTTCCTTTTTTTAGAAAATTTTCGAGAAAATTATTCGTTTTTTAGAAAATTTTTTTATTTTTGAAAAATTTCCAGAAAATTCTCTTTTTGTTGAAAATTTTCAAAACTTTTCTTCTATATAGAAAATTATCAATCAATTCTATTTCAATAGATATTTTCATTCTCTGTTTTGGTAGAAAATTTTATAAATTTTGTAATTGAAAAAGTTGTTCCTGACTTTTCTTGTTTTGTACATATTTCTAATAGGTCGGTATTAGTCAATTAATAGAACAACAAACCACTTCTTCTTCTGACGTTTTGCTAATTACTTTACAACTTAATAACTATTTTAGAATACCTATTATCTTAATAGAAATTTATACAATATATATTTTATTGCTGTTTATATCACTGTACTTGAACTTGTGTAAATTTGGATAATATTAATGTTATTAACAAATTAACCCTATTGTTATTAATTAATAAAGTATTTTAATTAAATTTCTCTTGTTACTTGCATTTTTCAAATTATTTATACCCCTCACAACTATAACTGGTATTATGTGTTTGTTTTGTTGTTTGTAACCCTCAAATATATTGGTTGCACTATTAACTTAAAGTATTTCAATCTGCTCAAAATCTGACTTCCTGAGTCGATTAAATTGTTTAAGTTTAAAAAATTGCTGTTAGGATGCAAATGTCTATACTGAACTTTGTGAGCCTTGATTCAGAATTAACCCCTGTAGCGCATAATCTAGTCGTATATAATCAACCATACTTTCTCACTTGTGTTTTATAAGTCTACATGTATTTTGTATTTGAATTTATCTCAAAGTTCAAATTTCAATTTACTGTTTTGAATAAAACCCAGAGTAGAGTAATAAGCCTAATTACTGGAATAATTTGTTTAACTGTGTACGGTGTGTTGTGTAAATATATACGAGTGATTACTTTTCCCATTATAAATTAAGGTCTTTTGTTTTCTTCTCCTGTTTCTCTTGTTTTTTTCCCTGATATTTTTGTTGTTGTTCCTTTTACTTTTACTCTCTTGTGTTGTTAAACTAATTTTGTTTGACATTAAGTAATACAAGGTGACAACTGACGACATTCAAGTCAATGTTTTGGAGTTTCATTCTCAAAAGGGGGTTCCCCCTTTGCAGTTGTTTTCATGTACATATAATATTTATTAAAATTCAGTTATATTGTAAGTAGTGAGAAGAGTAGTAGTAGAGCAGACTTGAGTTATGCCATTACAAATATTCAATGAAAAATTTACATTCAAACGTTCAAATACTGACTAGAGGTAAGTGAGTAAGTAAGTGAGAGGTAGTTTAGGCTGTCTGGGTTGGTTTTATATGCTTGGTGGCATACGTACGTTTTTTCCAATTTTCAACCTTAATAACTGAGTAATTTAAACCACCAACTCTGTACAAGAATTTTGTCGTTTGCAAATGACTTCAAACATTGGTTGTATTTTTTTACCAGTGAATTGTGTGGTAGTAGTGGCGGCTGTAGCATGTGGATTGTGCGGGCTTAATTATGGCTTGTTGTATGTTAATGAACAATTCAGTTTTTTTTTTCATTTGAAATTATTTTGTATTAATTTATATAGTGTTGTGTGTTTTTGATATTGGGTATTGTTATAAAAAGTAAACAAAATACGCATTAACTTTTAATTTATGATTTCATTAAAGTTGTATGAAAAAGAAATTTGAAGTTTTATTGTAATAAAGTTGAAATCTATTAAGTTTAAAAGAATTATCTAATTGGAATCTTAACCAATATTTTTTAAAATTCTCTTGTTAAAAAATTTTTGTAGAAAATTTTTTGAAATTTTTTTCTCTTGTAGAAACTTTATACATTTTTTTTTTAAATTCTCTTTTTGAAAGAAATTTTCCCGAAAATTCTCTTTTATAAAAAATCTTCGAGCAATTTCTCTTTTTTTACAAAATTTTTTGAGAAAATTTTTGAGAAAATTCTCTTTTTGTAGAAAATTTTGGAGAAAATTCTCTTTTTGTAAAAAAAAAATTGAGAAAATTCTTCTCTTTGGTGTGCGGAGAATTTTCGAAAAAATAGTCTTTTTATAGAAAATTTTGCGAGAAAATTCTCTTTTTATTGAAAACTTTGCGAGAAAATTCTCTTTTTATAGAAAATTTTGCGAGAAAATTCTCTTTTTATAGAAAATTTTGCGAGAAAATTCTCTTTTTATAGAAAATTTTGCGAGAAAATTCTCTTTCTATAGAAAATTTTGCGAGAAAATTCTCTTTTTATAGAAAATTTTCGAGAAAATTCTCTTTTTATAGAAATTTTTCGAGAAAATTCTCTTTTTATAGAAATTTTTCGAGAAAATTCTCTTTTTATATAAATTTGTTTTCTTATAGAAAACTTTCGATAAATTTCTCTTTTTATAAAAAATGTTCGTAAGAATTCTCTTTTTACAGAAAATGATCGAGAGACTTCTCTTTTTATAGAAAATTTTCGAGAAAATTCTCTTTTTATAGAAAATTTCGAGAAAATTCTCTTTTTATAGAAAATTTCCAGAAAATTCTCTTTTTATAGAAAACTTTGCGAGCAAATTCTCTTTTTATAGAAAACTTTGCGAGCAAATTCTCTTTTTATAGAAAACTTTGCTAGCAAATTCTCTTTTTATAGAAAACTTTGCGAGCAAATTCTCTTTTTATAGAAAACTTTGCGAGAAAATTCTCTTTTTATAGAAAATTTTTCGAGAAAATTCCCTTTTTATAGAAAATTTTTGGAGAAAATTCTCTTTTTATAAAAAAATTTTCGAGAAAATTCCCTTTTTATAGAAAAATTTTCAAGAAAATTCTCTTTCTTTAGAAAATTTTCGAGAAAATTCTCTTTTTATAGAAAATTTTTCGAGAAAACTCAAGAAAATTATCTTTTTTTATAAACAGTTTTGAAAAAAATCTCTTTTTTTTTGAATGTTCGAAAAAATCTCTTTTTATATAAACTTATTTACATATTATTTTTCTAATAAATTACAAATGCATTATTTAATTACTACAAAAATGAAGGACCATTCTTTTAAAAAGTATAATTTTTCAATTAACTTTTAATTTTTGTGCTAAATCATCATACGTAATTACTAAAGCCACCAAATGTTACTTTTACCACATTCTTTAATGAAAGTGGCCGGTCATTTTTGATATTTGAAAATTAAATAAAACTGAAAATCCCAAACATTAAATATCCACTTCTCCGCACACCAAGTGACGAAGTGAAAATATTTGTATTTTGAATATTTAATATTCAAAAATACAACAAAAAAAAGATCATTAAAACCATAGTGATAATTATAAATATTTTAATATTAATAATAATAAAGAACAATCAAAATACATTTTGTTTGTAGATACCGTAAAGTGAGGTACAAACTCACTCTACATAACTCCAGCTGAGAGCGGCGCTTATAGGCCGTTTTTTAAAGCCCAACAATACTCTTGTTGGCAGACAATGCAACAGCATATTTTTGGGGCGAGTCAGTGGCTTCCAAACTGAAGCACACACTCTAGTAGGTTCCTTTATTTATTTTTTTTTTCCTACATGTTTTTTTAATAAAATAGTTTTTGGTTTTTTTTTTCAAACAAATGTATTTCATTGTGTTAATCACAAAAATTAGTAAATGACACGGCGGTTTTTTTTTTTTTAAATTAATTTTCAAGAGTTAAAAAGTTACAAAACTTAAAGAGAGAAAGAATTGTAGATGGTTCTTTTGTATTTCAATGATGTTGATGATAATGATGATTATTATCATCATTATTTTATTTCTTAATTTCTTTTGTTATGCTGATTAAATAACCAAAGCCGCCGCCTGCTGCTGCCAATCTTTCTCTCTCTCTTTCTGCCACTCTGTCTTTAGAAATTTGTATGTATGTTTGTATAATGTTGCTGTTTAAATGTTAAAACAAATTAAATAAAAAATATATTTATGAAAGATGATCATGGGAAAAATATTTATATGAATATTTATTATTATTAATATTTGTTTTTGCTTTGGGTGTTCTTGGCCATCAAACTTTGAGGGTTTTTTCGTTAATAAATTACCACAAACTTGCAAGAGTTGATAATAAAATTTATATTTATTAATTTTTTAAAATTTAAAAACTCAGATGGGGTTTCTAAGAGATAAGATTACGGGAGCATTTAATTATAAGTTTTTGTAATTTAAGAAAATTTTTCTATGAATTGTAAAAAAAAAGTTTCGATAAATTCTAATTTTTCTAAAAAATTGTTTTGAGAAAATTTCACTTTCCAGAATATTTCTTTTTTATAGAAAATTTTAGAAAATAATACTCTTTTCATAAAAAATTAGGAGAAAAATTTTTTTTTAGAAAATTTTCGAGAAATTCTCTTTTTATAAAAAGTTTTTGAGAAAATCCTAATTTTATAGAAAATTTTCAAGAAAAATCTCTTTTTATAAAAAATTTTTGAGAAAATTCCCTTTTTATAGAAAATTTTCCAGAAAATTCTCTTTTTATTGAAAAATTTCAGAAAATTCTCCTTTTATAGAAATTTTTAGAAAAAATTCTCTTTATATAGAAAGTTTTCGAGAAAATTCTCTTTTTATAGAAAATTTTCGAAAAAATTCTTTTTTTATAAAAAATTTTCGAGAAAATGCTCTTTTTTTAGAAAATTTTCGGGAAAATTCTCTTTTTTTAGAAAATTTTCGGGAAAATTCTCTCTTTTTATAGAAAATTTTCGAGAAAACTCTCTTTTTAGAGAAAATTTTCGAGAAAATTCTCTTTTTAGAGAAAATTTTCGAGAAAATTCTCTTTTCATGGAAAATTTTCGAGAAAAATCTCTTTTTATAGAAAACTTTTCGAGACAATTTTCTTTTCATAGAAAATTTTTCGAGAAAATTCTCTTTTTATAGAAATTTTTTCGAGAAAACTATCTTTTTATAGAAATTTTTTCGAGAAAACTCTCTTTTTATAGAAATTTTCATGAAAATTCTCTTTTTATAGAAAATTTTCGTGAAAATTCTCTTTTTATAGAAAATTTTCGTGAAAATTCTCTTTTTATAGAAAATTTTCGTGAAAATTCTCTTTTTATAGAAAATTTTCGTAAAAAAATTCTCTTTTTATAGAAAATTTTCGTGAAAATTCTTTTTTATTGAAAATTTTCGTGAAAATTCTCTTTATATAGAAAATTTTCGTGAAAATTCTTTTTTATAGAAGATTTTCGAAAAAATTTTCTTTTTATAGAAGATTTTCGGGAAAATTTTCTTTTTATAGAAGATTTTCGAAAAAATTTTCTTTTAATAGAACGTTTTCGAGAAAATTATATTTTTTCTTTAATTTTTTTACTTTTCCTACTCCAGTCTATAACATATATTATGACATTTTCACATTAAAACTTTGAAATCCAAAACCCTGGTTTACTTTAACTTATGTCATTACTTAATAAATCTCTCAATTTCCAATAATTCTCAAAAACCAGCTATGAACACTAAAATAGACCAGTTATGCAAATTCATTAAAACTTAAAGAAAAAAACAGCTGATAGAAAGGAATAAATTATTAGAAAAAAACTATAAAAAATAATAATTATTAAACAACATGATTATAAAAAATAAACAACTTTTTAGAAACAAACTGAAAAAAGTGAAACATGAGCCACAGCGTGTGTAAAAAGCCTTAAAGACATTTACGCTTAAGAAACATGTAAAAGCTTAAAGCAAAAATTTCTTAACAAAAACACACAAAATACAAAAAATCTAAACTAGTTAGTAAGGTCTAGCTGAAAACTATACTAAAATCAAACTCATAGACAAACTCATAATCGTTTAAATATCACACACATGTATCATATTTCGAAGTATAAAAAGAAAAACAGCGGCTTATTTAAAATATAAACAGAAAGGAAAAAAAAAAGAACACAGATACTGAGAGAAAGACTTAAACTGTAAGAGAAAGATGGCAGCAGTTGAAGAAGAAGAAAAAATTAATAACACATCAATCATTTAACAACAATCGAAGCGGCCAAGTTCAAAGTTGTTGCTTTCAGAAATGTCTGTTTAAAAGTTGGCTTAAATGCTATTTACAACTACTAACTACATATAAGCCATGTTTAGGCCACATTAAACATTAAAAAAAAAGCACAGGGATCTACTTCATGCAAAACTCATATAAATCCACTCATACATCAGTTAATTTATACATTTATGAGTGTGTTTGTATTATTGGTAATTTGTATATATTAGTAATTTTAACTTATGATTTTGATTTTGTAGTTGTTTTGTTCATATTTTTCGTTTTAATTAAAGCTTACACACATTAAGTTTAATATTTCAATAAATATATATTTTTTTTCTCAAAGTTGAAAGAATAAGGTTTAGAGTAACAAACGTAACGAACAACAAAAAAAAATGATAAATTACTTGGGAAAAAATATTTTTAAAAATTTATGAGTGCATTTATAAAGCTTACAGATACGTTTTTATTCAATTAATTACTTTAGTAGATTAGATTTAAAAGTTTAAGCCGGTACTTTTTGTTAGTTTTATGATAAGTTTCAAACATTAGGGAGAATTTGTTTTCGTTCTCATTGAATAAAATAAGAAATTATTAATGATTATTAATTGTAGAACCAATTCCGGGAGCACGACACTTTTATAGTAGTTTTCACTTGGCCTCCGGTAGGTTAGTGGTTAGTGTTCTAGTCTGGTAGACCGGAGGTGGTGGGTTCAATTCCCACCTGAGGCACTGGTTAAGGAGCGCACAACAGGCCCGATAGAGGCCTAGGTGTATTTCTTCGGATTTGATGTATATACATGCTCTTTTCAAACTAACTAACTATCAGAGTCTAAGTCGATCAACAGGATACGTGCTGATCATTCAGATTGTATCAAAAAAATTGTATCTAGATGTCGTTAAAACGCCAAATTATTTCCTTTCAAATTGTTCTTTGTTTCGGAACGACCTGAGTCATACTCAGTCAAAGATTGTCAACTCAGATATAGATGTACCAACTTTAAGTCTTTTCCCCAGGATAGAACTATCGGCCGCAGTCTATGTTGATTATAAGATTACTTTCGATAGTCCGATTTGTGCAAAAACCTTAGAAACCATGCGGGAGTTTAGTATACCCTTAACCTTTGGTATACCTATGACCTTTAGTGATCATCAGTTAAAATTGTAAAGATCTCGCAGAAAGGTATTTCGCTATGCTGCGATTAATAAGCACAGATACAAACTACAGACGAAACTAAATGATTCTCTGATATGAGGACGACATCAATATTATTGGTTCACAGAGGGAAAATGAAATATACACGCCTGGTACTAAATTGACCTCAACGTGTTTATAATTTTTCAATAACATCCGTTGTCAAAATTTATACATACGTAAGACAACACCATGTACGACACTATGTCGTTGTCGAAATTTAAATTTTATACACATCCGTTGTCTAAATGTTAACAAACGTGGTAAGCTCTCTATTGGCAACGGATTGTTTGTCAATAGTGAGCTTACCACGTTTGTTAACGTCTAGACAACGGATGTGTATAAAATTTAGATTTCGACAACGAATTGTTGAATTGATGTCAACATTACATAGTGTTGTCGTACGTATGTATATACATTGACAACGGATGTTATTGAAAAATTATAAGCAGTTTGGTGTCAATTTGGTAACAGGCGTGTATATTTCTTTTTCCCTCTGTGTTGAACATTGCGAGAAGAAACTGCTGTATTTATAAGGATAGCGAAGGAATCAACAAAAGTGGGTATAACAAAGTTAATGGTTTCGACAAACAGAGAATCCATTAAACTAAATCAATATGTGAATGGTGGTGACTATAATTTCGAGGTAGTAACAGAGTTTATATACCTTGGTGCCGTCATAACTTTTAGGAGATAAAGTGAACAGAAGTTCCTATGGACTTGGCAAGGAATTTCGAAATAGATCCCTCTCTAGATAGACAAAAATTCACTCTCTGCAGAACTATTACATGATGACGTGAACATTGTGAATTGTCACGATGGTTCGTGCTTATCGTGCGATTGGATGACAATATGTCCCAGAAAAAGATGCTAAAGAGAGCGATCAAATCTCCGATGGAATGTTTAGGATCATCTTTAGTATGTGCCGCTGGAAAAGGAGAGTTGAAGATCTAAGCGCATGGAAATCTCTTTTAGGCATGTCTTAAGATCCCAATGGATAATTGTTATATTTGCTAAGGTTAGTTAGTTTGAAAGGAAAATATATGTATATTATCTCTGATCTGATCTGAATTAATATACCAAAAGCACTTTTGTGAGCGTTCCTTCGGACTTAACCTCTCGATAGACAAAATTCACTCTCTGCAGAACATTCATGCATTTATGGAGAATACCGGCACCGTATGAAACATTAACTGTACGAACTGTTACATGGTGACATGAACATTGTGAATCAACACGATGGTTCGTGCCTATTGTGCGATAGGATGACAATGACATAGCAATAAAATCCTTCCAATATGTCCCAGAAAAAAAGGGTAAAGAGAGCGATCAAATCTTCCATAGAAAGTTTAGGATCATCTTTAGTATGCGACGCTGGAGAAGGGACGCTGAAGATCGAAGCGCATGGAAATCTATTTTAGGTACGGCTTAAGATCCTAATGGATAATTGTTGTATTTGCTAAGGTTAGTTAGTTTGAAAGGAGAATATATATGTATATTACATCTAATCCGAAGAAATATATCAAAAGAACGCCTTTTGTGAGCGCCGTATGTTGCTAACTCTGATCGGAATTGACTCAAGACCTCCGTATTGATAGATTAGAACACTACCAACTAACCAACGGAGAAACTTAACTTTTCATAACTTTCATTAAGAGCGAAACATTTACTTTTTTTCAATTAACGGTCTTTTGATGTTAAATCCCATATCCGTCCGTCTTGTCGGATGCCTTAACAATGATAGAAAGTGAATTTTGATAAATATATTGCAGAATTTGTATACGTCCTTGAAAAGTGTAACTCTACATGATTAAGTACAATAGTCTGAAGTTTCAAATTGTGAAAAAGTTGTAATCAAAAACCTTATATAGCGATCTAAGAAAAGAGTTTTCGTCCAATGTTCAGAAACTCAGATTCCTGGACGTAGTTTTTTAGAACTTTCCAATCGGTGTAAGGGATGTAATGTCAGGAATAACATTACCCTCAAGATATTTGATCTAATTTCGGCAAAGTGTAGTTCTAGCTAGGTCCGTCCATCTGTCGATAGAATCTAAGAGCTAGAAATATAAAATGTTCTCCAAAAAATCCTAATGTTAGAGAATGTTAGGATGTTAGGAGAAGTTGTCCGTCCATACGTTAAAAATAAAATTGAAACACTTGAAGGACTTCAACGACAGTACCTTAGGATACACTTCCATACACATACTTTATTCAACCCAAATCCTTATATTCCATTGAACGGGATAATGTACAAAATCCGAAGTATATATAGTTGTTATTGCAACAAATTTGCTTATTTTATTATAAAAGATCTCAAAATTTTCAACAGTTACAAAAAATCTCATATTTCCCACACTAAATCTATTAATGATTTCAAATATTTAATCCACACAATAAGCGTATATCCTTAATCTTCTTACCACAAAAATATAGATTATTAAACCAAAGAAAATCAAAAAGTCATGTTTAATTTTTTACAAATATCACAAAATCTTTTTGTGTACAAAAAAAAAAAAAAAAAAACAATAAAAACTAACTTCTGTCTAGTAAAAATACCGATAAAAATCACACTCTTGCAAGCATCTTTCTCATCATCAAAAATCTTATCAAAACTCATCATTTGCTCTTTATAACTATTTAAGAAGCAAAAAGAAAAGAAAAACAATCATTGAAAAAGTCATAATCTTATCTAAGAAAACCCAAAAATAAAATCACTTTATGGTAAACTAAACTCTTCTCTAACAATTGTGTGTTAAACATAGATCGAAAAGATAGAGCGATCTGTAGAAGAAAAGGAAAACATCACCACTTCACACCTTAATTTCAATATCCTGTTAAGAAGCGTAACTGATCTTTTTCTCTACTCTCTCTTAGAGATTTAAATAAGGTTGAGGTTTTATTACTCATAGGAATAAAGATTGTTAAATAATTTTATAAATATATTTGCCAATATCTTGTTGGTTTAATCTTTTTTCTTAATGTTTAAAACGGAACAAGGGTTTTTTTCTATTTCTATTTCAATTTTTATATTTTGTTTTGTATTCTTTTATTTCTGTTAGATTTATTGTGTATTAAAGCATAAAATTTCCACTTGATGTAGTCAATAAGGTGTAACAAATCGATTAAGTTTTTCTAGTTTGTTTGTACATGAGTATTTATTTTCAACATTAAACGGGGCCAGGGCGTTAAATGTTTGAATACCTGGAGTACGGAATTTATGGTTTATTTCTGCTGCGAATTATTTTAATGTTTTTTTTTTTTGCAGTTTTTATTTTAATGCCGGATTTTTGTGTTGTTCCACAAAATTATAAATTTGTAAGGTTTTGTTGTTGAATTTTTAAGATTTAACCTTTAGATATTAGACTAAGAAAGCTGTTAACACTAGAAAATGATTTGAAATGATCCAGCAATAAAATCCTTCGAATATGTCCCAAAGAAAAGAGGCTAAAGAGAGTGATCAAATCTCCAATGGAAAGATTAAGTTGAGAAACATCTTTAATGTGCGAAGCTGAAGATGGAACCGCATGGAAATCTATTTTATGTAAGACTTCAGATCCTAATAGATAATTGTTTATATTACATTTGATTCGATGAAATACACCAAAACCACTACCGCGCCCTTCGTGAGCACCTTATATTGCGATGTCTGATTAGATAAAGTTTCTTATCATATCAGCAGCAATTTTCCCGTCGGATTTCCAAGTAATCAGTAATAGTTTAAAGAATCGGAAACAGCTATTAGTAGAATTCAAATCACATTGCGACGGTATAGCAACAATATCCCAGATCGTATAAGTTATCGATTCAGTTAATTCAATTGATCTTAGAATTCCATCCTTTAAAAACGGACAATAGCGATTTGGAAAAATAAGAAAACATGAAAAGCTTTTCTTATATCCATATTATTCGGTGGGCAGTGGCTCAATTATCGACTGAACTCTTCAGAATTCGATGGAAAACATTTTTATTGAATTTCTCTTAAAACCTCTCAAATGTGTAACAAATTTATTTGGGAGATTTTGATTCTAAAGGGAACGTATATATAGGGACCAAATATGGGTCGCTTTTCAATGTTCAATACCAAACAGCTATATAACTGGAATATATCAGCCATCTAGCTGCTTTCGTTTAGAACTTATCATGTTTTTAACAGACAGACAGACAGACAGAAGGACGGACATGACTAGATCGTCTTAGATACTAATTAGGGCTCAAAATATACTTTTTCGATATATTACCAATGCCATGACAAAATCACTACAACCCCATGATGATGAATATTAAAATCGTGTAGTAATTATGATTTTTATGATCCATTGATTCTGACAGGATTCTAAGAAACAAATGAACGTTTCTACTCTGATCTTGCGAAGTTGATCTTCAAATCTTAAAGAAGAATCAAAATATGCTACTTCTAGACAATTCTAAGACTGAAAACCCCTAGCGGAATCCCAAAGGTTTGATCTTTAAGGTCATGGATTACGTAACTAGACGCTTTTACTTTACCACTTTCGTAAACAAAAAATCACGTTTTCTTATTTTAAATGAAAATTATTTTAATTTACTTATTTCAAAACATTTAAACTTTTTTATTAAGAGCATCATTCTTTAATGAATTTCCTCACAGAGAAAACAATTTCAGTTGCAAAAACATAATTTCCAGCCAAATATGATGTCGTCAACAAAATAAATTTGTTTAAACAAGATGTCCTACAATAATTCCGACAATTTTTTATGCTGGTGTTTGTAACACCCAAAAATATTGGTCCTACATCCACCTTAAATCGGGTCAGAAACTCTTTCAAAGTCGATTTAGCTATGTCTGTCAATCCGTCCGTCCGTCTGTGTGTTCATGTAAACCTTGTGCGCACTCTTCAGGTCGCAATTTTTAAGATAATTAGATGAAATTTGTCACATATTTGGTACCATTTCTTTAAAATGGTTAAAATCGGCCCATTATTTCATATAGCTCTCATACAACCGTTACCCCTCGAATAAGGCTTTTGAGCTCATAAATATGTTAAATGTCTCTCCAAAAAACGACAAAACTTAGTTTTATATAAGTCTTAATGATACTGATTTTCGGGCCTCATTTGACCGTATCCCCCTTCAGAAAATGACTTGATGATCAAAATTCACATATAAACACTAATATCATGATGATATTCTGCATAAATAACTGATGTAGGCGTAAATCTCTCTACGAAAGAAATCCCTTTTTGTGAAGAATTTGGTAATTTCTTAATTCAAATCAAAATGTTATGTGTTGAATTCAGTTTGAAAAATTTTTGTTTGGATAATGGGTATTCAATTTAGGAAGAATCAAAAAATGCTACTCCAGGGCAAACGTTATCAAGTACTAAAAAAATTCTCAATTTTAGCTGTTATTGGCACTTCTTTGAATCAATTTGATCACACATTTTTAAAAATTTCGGTTTTATTAAATTGAGTTAAAACTAACATTGATTTAAGTATGATCAAGATTAAAATGATACCAATATGTTCTTATTTCAAGAATTGATTTCTTAATTTTAGCCCAATTTCTACTCGATTTCAAAACATTATAGAAAAAAGTTCATTACGGACAAATTGACCGATTGACTCAAAAACTATTCTACCGATTGGTGTCATTTAAATTTTTTAGAAAGCTAATCGTGTACAGTTTTCGATTTCTGAAATATAAAATTTAATGATCCAAAGAACAAACACAATTCCATATATATTACCCGATGCAACTTTGGAGACGTAACTTTATCTTATTCAGTTGCAAAATTTACAATATTTATTTAAAGATTTGAAATTTTTTAATACAAATTATAAAATTTCCTCTTTTAATCCTTTTAAATTCTAAATATAAATACTTACCGGATTAACAGTTGGCTTTTGTAAATGTGTTGCTATGTTAGTGATATTCATGCCCATGGTGGGTATTTGTGAGCCATATAATTGACCAGCCGTCGGTGTCATGTCAGTTAACATGTTTGTTGAATTTTTAATTAAATTTTATTCTCTACAACAATGTCAAATATTGTAATTTATTTAAATTTTTCTTGTTTTCTTTTTTTTTTGTAAAACTTTAAACCGGAAGTATTGTCATAGCCGTAAACACTTCAAACAAAATGATCTTAATGGCAAAAAATATTACACAAAAAAAAAAAGATTGATTATTTTTATTCTCAAACACTTTTTAACAAAATTCTTAGGAAATTCTTTAGAAATTACTTTTACATAAATTCTGGTTTCTTGTTTTAAATTAATGTAATAATTTTCTTTTGTTTGGTTGTTTTTATTAAAAGGACTTTATTGCTCTTGCTGGTTAAACTATTGTTGCACTTTTTTTGTTTTTTGTTTGTTAAAAGATTTTGCTAAAAACTTATTGGCCTCTTACTGTGTGCGCTCACACTCGGGGTTTAAGAAAAATAAAACTTGATTTTTTTCTACTTGTGCCACAGTTTGAATGAATTATTGTTTGTTTTGTATTAAAAGATTATATTCTTTACAGCAATTGTTGTTCTTTTAGTTAGATTTTTCTTTTCTTTTTTTTGAATTTTTTGAAATTTGTTAGACCGTATAGTAATCCGTCATGTGTAAGTTGTTGATGAGGAGTGATGACAGGTAGTAAATAAATTATTTGTTATTTGCTCACTGCATGGCGCATTTTTCTTTCGTTAATAAAAATAAATAAATTTTATTTTAATAAAATACAATTTTTAAACTGTTGTTTTAGATTTTTTAACCTTTAAAGTTTTATTTAAATAAATTTAAAAGGACTATATTGATTTAACCGTTAATAAATAGTTGTTTATTTAGAGAATTGTTTTATAACACTAGAGTGTTGTGAGCTGCCAAATTACGCACATATGATGAGATAGCAACTCAGTATGTGGCAAATGTAACCCTTTTTTCTTGGTGTTTGATTTCGTTATCAAGGGTTTGTTTCCTTTTTTTTTAAGGTTTTTTCTTTCATTCACTCGCACTTTTGTTTGAAGACGTTGTTATTTTCTTCTTTTATGGTGGAAAAACTGTAACAATCATTTGATTGATGTTTGCTTGCCAGTCAAAATGGATGCGTTTTTGTCTGTCAGTTAGAATATTTTTTAAGTGTATAAGTTGTTTATTCTGTTGTTTTTTTGTTTATTTATTCCTTGTATTGTGTGTGTTACTTTATCCGCGCAAATTTGAAAATCGTCGTAGCTGATCGTTTCTGTACTTGCAACTGTTTCGCATGATACGTTGGCAAACAAAAAGCTTTCAACACGATACAAAACAACAACAACAATAACAAGAAAACAATGACAGCACCACCAACAGCAGCAGCAGCAAAACAATATGATATACAACAATAAAACAGCAGCATTAGCGTTTGCCTTATACAAAGTTAAAAGAGAAAACAGCAAAATACAAAAAAACCAAAAAAAAAACAATCATGCAAAATAATCATCAATATCTCAATAATACACACAGATACTAATATGAATGTTTACAATTGTATGAGTTTATGTATGTGTGTGTGTGTGCAAACTCGTTAAACTTGTATCGTTTTTTTTTGCTATAGTTGTTCTCCCATTCGTATTATTTATGGCTTAAATTTTTATTTCACTCTATTCTGTTTTTGTGCCTTAATAAATTGTATAAATTTTATAAACATACCGGTATCAAAAAACCAGTACTACTAACAATATCAACAACAACAAACAATTGCAGACCGACCGACCCAACCATTGAAAACCCAGCATATTCAACTACTCTCTCAAACAAACACTCTCTTCTCCCAACTATAGATACTCTCTTATGTTAGGGAAAAGTCGCACCCAAAGAAAATCCCAAAAACTCTAAATTATCACCCCAAAACACACTAACACACAATTCATTCATAAAAACTCCTCAATACACACACACACTTAAACAAAAATGCTCTCCTTTTTGCCACTATCTCTTTGTATTTAACACAAAACTCGTTTTTACTTTGTTGTTGTTTTAGTTTTATTTCCTCTTTTTTGTCTGTTTTTAATTTAAGTAGACGCCCCATGGCGTATAAGTGTGCTAGTATGGGTGCTAGCGCAACAACCAATTGTATAGCAGCATCATCAAACCTATAATTATAACGATGGCCGCTTAACAACAAAGACCACTAGCTATAGCTGTCTCTTTTCCTCTCACACACAACACTATTGCTTTCATATAATAACCCCTGTTTCCGGTTTTTCAATCACTCTCATGCCACAATCATGTTCTCTTCAATACAAAATATTCTCAGTTTGCTTTTTTATACAATTCCCCCTCTCACTCTCTAACATATTCCTATTATCCTTTTTGTTTGTTTCATAAAAAATTCTTATTATTTATATTATTTTTTCTATTTTTATTAATTTTGTTTCTTTTCTATATTTTAATCTTTTATTTGCTATTTTTCTATTAACTCTTTATTGTTCGCCTTTGTTTCTGTTATGTATGTATGTAATACATGTGTTTATGTTTGTAAAATTTTTTATTAAAGGTTTCAAGTTAAATATTTATTTAGTACACTTTCTATAATTTATGGTTTTTGAATGACTTTGTCTATTTTTTGGGTTTTATTCAATATCATGTCCTTGTGTCCCTTTTTTATTGTTCGCATTTGTAATGGCCATTGTCAACTTGTGGTTGTCGCTATTGTGTGTGAATTTGTCTATGACAAAATTTGAAAATTGAATTTTGTGGCACGTGAGGAATATGTCACAAATTTAAAAATTAGGAACATTTTATTGTTTTTATTAAGAATTTAATGGAATATTTTCCTGAAATGTTTTTATTTTTATTAAATGTTTATGTTAAGTATATATTTGTAAATTCAAAACAAGCTCCAAAATGCGACATACGTTTAATGAGTTTGGGGTGTGCCGATGTCTTTAAACAGATTTTCTATTTTTTCTATCTATCTATCTATCTATCTATCTATCTATCTATCTATCTATCTATCTATCTATCTATCTATCTATCTATCTATCTATCTATCTATCTATCTATCTATCTATCTATCTATCTATCTATCTATCTATCTATCTATCTATCTATCTATCTATCTATCTATCTATCTATCTATCTATCTATCTATCTATCTATCTATCTATCTATCTATCTATCTATCTATCTATCTATCTATCTATCTATCTATCTATCTATCTATCTATCTATCTATCTATCTATCTATCTATCTATCTATCTATCTATCTATCTATCTATCTATCTATCTATCTATCTATCTATCTATCTATCTATCTATCTATCTATCTATCTATCTATCTATCTATCTATCTATCTATCTATCTATCTATCTATCTATCTATTCTATCTATCTATCTATCTATCTATCTATCTATCTATCTATCTATCTATCTATCTATCTATCTATCTATCTATCTAGCTATCTATCTATCTATCTATCTATCTATCTATCTATCTATCTATCTATCTATCTATCTATCTATCTATCTATCTATCTATCTATCTATCTATCTATCTATCTATCTATCTATCTATCTATCTATCTATCTATCTATCTATCTATCTATCTATCTATCTATCTATCTATCTATCTATCTATCTATCTATCTATCTATCTATCTATCTATCTATCTATCTATCTATCTATCTATCTATCTATCTATCTATCTATCTATCTATCTATCTATCCTATCTATCTATCTATCTATCTATCTATCTATCTATCTATCTATCTATCTATCTATCTATCTATCTATCTATCTATCTATCTATCTATCTATCTATCTATCTATCTATCTATCTATCTATCTATCTATCTATCTATCTATCTATCTATCTATCTATCTATCTATCTATCTATCTATCTATCTATCTATCTATCTATCTATCTATCTATCTATCTATCTATCTATCTATCTATCTATCTATCTATCTATCTATCTATCTATCTATCTATCTATCTATCTATCTATCTATCTATCTATCTATCTATCTATCTATCTATCTATCTATCTATCTATCTATCTATCTATCTATCTATCTATCTATCTATCTATCTATCTATCTATCTATCTATCTATCTATCTATCTATCTATCTATCTATCTATCTATCTATCTAATCTATCTATCTATCTATCTATCTATCTATCTATCTATCTATCTATCTATCTATCTATCTATCTATCTATCTATCTATCTATCTATCTATCTATCTATCTATCTATCTATCTATCTATCTATCTATCTATCTATCTATCTATCTATCTATCTATCTATCTATCTATCTATCTATCTATCTATCTATCTATCTATCTATCTATCTATCTATCTATCTATCATCTATCTATCTATCTATCTATCTATCTATCTATCTATCTATCTATCTATCTATCTATCTATCTATCTATCTATCTATCTATCTATCTATCTATCTATCTATCTATCTATCTATCTATCTATCTATCTATCTATCTATCTATCTATAGATAAGATAAAAACTTCCATAAGAAAATCTTTCTATAGTATAGAACATTTAAATAAATATAATAAACTGAACCCACAATTTTTAATTATATCTATACACTATAAAAATAAATTCGTACATTTTCATTTAAATCTTTCAAATAAAATCTACTTAGAAACTTAAAAACTTCAACAAGATAAACTATAGCACGTGTTCTAAGCCCTCAAAATATCTTCAAATAACAATCAAAGAAAAAAAACCCTCACACTTTAACTCACAAATACTTAGACTTGTATTGAAAATTAGCCAACTTCTAGTTTAGGAAAATTTTGCACACGAAAAAAAAACTAAACAAGAAAATCATACACATCATGAATATGGCCAAAGGAGGAGGTTGGTTGGTTGTTTTCTTGAAGCAAGCCAAACAATACATACTCAAACACACACATTCTCCCCTCCATACTTGCTACATACTTACGAGTACATCTATAACAAATCAAGCGCCAGTTTCCTTTTGGCCACGTATGTAATAGAAACCAACAGAAAAACGCCATACACTCTAAAAACCCACAAAGTTGCAACAAATATCTTACAATTGCTGTTTTGTAAAAAAAAATCTATTTCTTACATAGACAATTGTTAAAAGAGATCATAAGCAACAAATCTTTTTGCCACCAAAAGGCAAAAAACAAAAGAAATGAACAACAACTATAAGCAGCATATAAACAAACTTTTCCAACCGGGTGATTGAGGTGGGCCTAAGAGGCGTAGTTTAACTCCGCATGTGTAGAAGATCTGAATGCTGGGAGGAAAATAAGCAAAATATTTATAACCAAAAGAAGCCTCTTATAAAGATGAAAGCAAATCATATAAACAAAATGAAAAATGTTTCTGCTTGTTTTGATTTTCTTTGTAAAGCGAGAAAGGAAAAAGTGAAAATGTTGTTGTTGTTGTACTATGATATGTCTTTAAGATTTGGAAAATTTCATGCTGTTTATAATGCTACTCAATTGAACTTGGAAGTGGAAGTACTTAAATGGCCTATAGGAAATTAGCAAAGTGTACTAAAAATGTTTTGAAAGATTTGAAGAAGGAGTAAGGGTAAAGGTATTTTCTTTGTTTTTGAGAGTTGCTTTAAAAATAATTGTTTTTCCACAAATCTTTCAACAACTTTCCTTTGACAATTTTTCATAGAAAAGTTTCAGATTTTATAGAAAATCATTCCTTCGAATTGTTTCCTATAAAAATATTCCATTAACAACTTGCTTATATATTTCTTTCGACAAATGATCTAGTGGATATAATTCTTTAAAAATCTTTCTATAGAAAACTGTTTTCGTGTGTTTTTCCAGCATTTTTCTACAGAAAATTGTTTTTTGAAAAGTTTTCTATAAGTCTTCTACAGGTAACAGTTTTTCTATGGTTTTTAGACAAGTATTCTATATAAAATTTTTTTTTCGACAAGTTTGCTATTGCAAACTGTTTTTCGACAAGTTTTTCACTGAAAGCTGTTTTTCGAGAAGTTTTTTATAAAAACTGTTATTCGACAAGTTTTCTATGGACAACTGTTTCTGACAAGTTTTCTATGGAAAACTGTTTCCGACAAGTTTTCTATGGAAAACTGTTATTCGACAAGTTTTCTACAGAAAACTGTTATTCGACAAGTTTCCTTTTAAAAACTGTTCTTCGACAAGTTTTCTATGGAAAACTGTTTTTCGACAAGTTTTTATGGAAACCCGCTTTTCGACAAGTTTTCTATAGAAAATAGTTTTGACAAGTTTTCTATAGAAAACAATTATTCGACAAGTTTTCTATGGAAAACTGTTTTTCGACAAGTTTTCTATGGAAAACTGTTTTTCGACAAGTTTTCTGTAGAAAACAATTTTTTGACAAGTTTTCTATAGAAAACAATTTTTCGACAAGTTTTTCATAGAAAACTATTTTTCGAAAAGTTTTCTATGGAAAATTGTTTTTCGACAAGTTTTCCAAAAAAACAGTTTTTCGACAAGTTTTCAATGAAAACTGTTCTTCGACAAGTTTTCTATGGAAAACTGTTCTTCGACAAGTTTTCTATGGAAAACTGTTCTTCGACAAGTTTTCTATGGAAAACTGTTCTTCGACAAGTTTTCTATGGAAAACTGTTCTTCGACAAGTTTTCTATGGAAAACTGTTCTTCGCCAAGTTTTCTATGGAAAACTGTTCTTCGCCAAGTTTTCTATGGAAAACTGTTCTTCGACGAGTTTTCTATGGAAAACTGTTCTTCGACAAGTTTTCTATGGTAAACTGTTTTTCGACAAGTTTTCTATGGAAAACTGTTTTTTGAAATCGACAAGTTTTCTATTGAAAACTGTTTTTCGACAAGTTTTCTATAGAAAACATTTTTTCGACAAGTTTTTTATGAGAAACTTTTTTTTGACAAGTTTTCTATAGAGAAGTGTTTTTCGACAAGTTTTCTATAGAAAATTGTTTTTCGACAAGTTTTCTGTAGAAAAGTGTTCATTTACAAGTTTTTTTATAGAAAACTGATTTTCAACAAGTTTTCTATAGAAAACTGTTTTTCGACAAGTTTTCTATAGAAAACTGATTTTCGACAAGTTTTCTATAGAAAACTGATTTACGACAAGTTTTTTATAGAAAACAGTTTTTCGACAAGTTTTTTCTATAAAACAGTTGTTTTTTTTATGGACAAATTTGACAAATTTTCTATAAAGAAAGGAATTCAAGAAATTACTTTTGCCTTAACCATCACACACAAACAGCTTGCAATCTTTGGCATGTAACCTCCATTAAAACCCCAAAAAATATGTATTCACATACATTCGGTCATATGTAAATGTGTTAAGCGAAAATATGAAGAAATCAAGAAAAAAAACATTCCTATTAATATCGCATGCGTCATGGTTACGCTTGAAGTGCGTCAAATGTTGATGCCTTTTTTGTTACTTCTTACAACATTCCCTAAATAAAACTGAAGAAAAAAGAAAAATTAAATAAAGTATGTATTCTACAACGTAAAGAACCCGATAAAACTGGAATAAACAGAAACTGTATAATTTTTGTACAAAAACACAATGCCACCATCTAAAGTTGAATACAACAACAGAAAAATGGGTGGTAACTTGCCAACGAAGAAAGAAAAAAAAACTATATATTTTCCATATTTTTTCTCCAAACAAAAATTTGTTTTCAGAAAATATTGTGTAATACTCGTATACAACGAGTCTGAACATTTAAAACCACTTGTACTTAACGCATGTCTTTGCATGTACTAATCTTTAGTATTTTTTGTCTTCCACTCATACTCTTCTTCAAATTCCTATTGCCTTTGACTTTCTTTGTAAAATGTGGTTTTTATTTAGTTATTTTTAGTAATTTTTTATGAGTTTCTAACACGCACTTTATTATAAGTTTGTGGGTATGTGTGTAAGACTACACAATTGGCATTCTCCTCCTTTTTAACCCATACTCGTTCCATCGTGTTCCCATCTGTATACTGTATACACTTTAACAGTTTCATTTCTAGGGGGTGTATGCTTTTGGGTGTGTCTTTGGAAAAAAATATAAATTTATTTTTTTTCCACAATTCTTTTTTCGAAGGAATGGTGTCATTAAAAAAATGACACAATTTGTTGAAAAGGAATTTAGAGAAACTTAGATCAGCATAAAAGGCAATTTTACGATTACAATTGAAAAATTTACATTTTATGTGGGATCTTAAAAAAATTAAAATATTTTAAACTTAAGTACAATACCCTTTCAATAAATTAAGGCTGGTAATAGAAAACGAATGTTTCGAATCGGACATTTATCTAAGAAAAATTCTACTTTCATATGTTTACTATAGAATAATTCTTCTTGGACCTGCTTTCTTTTCTTTGAAAACACAAAAATTTTATTTAACAATTTCTATCCCTTCCTTTGATAAGTGTTCTATAAAAAAACTTACCTGAGAGCAATCAGATTTCCTCAGAAAAACATACCTTTAACAAATTTTCGACAAGTTTTCTGTAAAAAAAACTTTCATTCAACAAGTCTTCTATAGAAAATCTTTTCCTCGATAAGTTTTTATAAAAAAATCATTCAAAAAGTTTCCTATAGAAATGCTTCAAGAATTCAAGAAGTTTTCGATGGAAAAACTTTTCTTCGACAAGTATTTTTTTCAAAACATCGATCCATCCATAAGTTTTCTATAGAAATACATTCATTCCAGAAGTTTCATATAGAACAACTTTCCTTCGACAAGTTTTCTTTAGAAAAAATTTCATTCGACAAGTGTTATGTAGAAAAACTTTCCTTAGACAAGTTTTCTATAGAAAAACTTCCATTCGACAAGTTTTATATAGAAAAACTTCCACTCGACAAGTTTTCTATAAAAAAAAAACTTCAATTCGAGAAGTTTTCTACAGAAGAACTTTCATTCGACATTTCTTATAGAAAAACTTCCATTCTACACGTTTTCTATAGAAAAACTTTCATTCGACAAGTTTTATATAGAAAAACTTTCATTCGACTTTCATTTGACATGTTTTCTATAGATAAACTTTCCTTCAACAAGTTTTCTATAGAAAAACTTTCATTCGACAAGTTTTTCATAGAAAAGCTTTCATTCTACAAGATTTCTATAGATAAACTTCCATTCGACAAGTTTTCTATAGAAAAACTTTCATTCGACAAGTCTTCTACAGATAAACTTTCCTTCGACAAGTTTTCTATAGAAAAACTTTCATTTTCTATAGAAAAACATTCATTCGACAAGTCTTCTATAGAAAAACATTCATTCGACAAGTTTTCTATAGAAAAACTTTCATTCGACTCGTTTTCTATAGAAAAACTTTTATTCGACAAGTTTTCTTTAGGAAAACTTTTCTTCGACAAGTTCAACAAGAAAAACAAGTTTTCTATAAAAAGGCTTTACTCCGACAAGATTTCTTTAAAAAAATCAATCGACAAGTTTTTTCCTAAAAGAAAATTTCTTTCGACAAGTTTTCTATGCAAAATCGTTTTCTACAGATAAACTTTCCTTCTACAAGTTCTCTATAGAAAAGTATACTTCGATAAGTTTTCTACTTAAAACATTGTTTCGAAAAGTTTTCCATAAAAAAACTTTCTTTCGACAAGTTTCCTATCACTACTCTATATGTTAAAAAAACTCACATACCATGTCTTCTAAAGTTTTAAAACTTTAATTACTATAATTCTCAAACTCTTTAAATCCTTATAAAATTTATTCAAAAATTTCTTTCTAATTTTCAAACTTTATTTTCTTTAATAAACTAAAATTTTTAATTGATACTTTAAACTCAAAGTTAAATTGCTGCTACTTCTCCATTTCTATTAAATTTTTCATTCAACATTTAATTATACAAGTTGTGTCATTTCAATTTGAATGAGCCACTTGTTCTTTTGTCATATTTTTTGTTGTTTTTATTGTTGTTCGGGGTGTTGACGTGTTGTTACACTGAGTTCTTCATATTTTTTCTCTTTTTTTTCATAAAATTTGTTTGAAGTCCTCTTCAAACTCTTGTTCACGTATAAATTTGCTTAATTAATTTTATTTTTATTATTGCGCTTTTTAATTAAAAAGACAGAAAAAAAAACATAAAAAATAATAATGAAATTTTACCATGTTGAAGTTCAAAATAATAATTGTTGCTACAAGTTTGCCTCATTGCCTTCGCCATCAACATCATTATCATCATTAAATGGTTTAATTTTCACCAGAATATTTTTTTGTTTTTGACTTTTTTGCATTTTATTTATTTAATTGTTACGTGCTAATGCAGATATTTTCATTTTGTAGGTGTTTCAACGGGAATATTTGGGTTTGTGTGTGTCTGTGTTTTTGTCAATTTAATTGAGCTATAAATGTTTTCTAATTACGAATAAAAAGGGGTTTTTTATATGTATTTCGAAAACAAAAAATATAATATTGAAAATACAAAATTATTGTTGTTGAAAATGATGGGCGTTATTTGTGTTAAAAGTTTTTCTCAATTACAATGTGCAGTAAATCAGTTAATATAGGGTTAAAGTTAAATATTTAAGATAATTGTTTAAAAATATTGCAAATTGTTTTATTTAAATCATTAAATTAAGGTTTCAAATGGTTATATTTTACAGAAATCTTTTATTCGATATGTTTTATATGGAAACAATTATTCTTCGCCGAATTTTCTAAAGGAAATCCTTCCTTAAGAAGCACTCATTCTATAAGCTGTCTATGGCTGTCATGTCCTGAAGCAGTTTTCTGCAGAACGGCTTTCCTACAACAATTTTTAGAGAAAAAAAAACTTTCTTTCGACCAGATTATCGAAAATATTTCTATATTACAACGTTCATTCGACAAGTTTTCTATAGAAGAACTTTCGTTCCACAAGTTTTATATTCGTTAGAAAATATTTCATTCAATAAGCTTTTTACAGAAAAACTTTCATACTTCATGATTTCTATAGAAAAACTTTAATTAGCCAAATTCTCTTTAAAAAAAGCTTTCATTCGACATGATTTCTATACAAAAACTTTCACTCGACACGTTTTTTATAGAAGAGCTTTCTTTCGACAAGTTTTCTTTAGAAAAGCTTCCATTTGACAACTTTTCTTTAGGAAAACTTTTATTCGACTAGTTTCTATAGAAAAACTTTAATTCGAGAAGTTTTCTATAGAAAAACTTTCATTCGACAAGTTTTTTTTATAGAAAAATGTTCATTCGATAAGTTTTCTTTACAAAAACCTTCATTCGACAAGTTTTCTACACGAAGTATTTTCTATAGAAAAACTTTCATTTAATAAGTTTTTATAGAAAAACTTCCATTCTACACGTTTTCTATAGAAAAACTTTCATTCGACAAGATTTTTATAGAAAAACTTTAATTTGACAAATACTCTTTAAAAAAAGCTTTTATTCGATATGTTTTCTATGGAAAAACTTTCATTCTCAATTTTTTATAGAAAAACTTTATATGTTTTGTATGGAAAAACGTTCATTCGAAAAATTTTCTATAGAAAATCATTCATTCGACATATAGAAAAGCTATAATTTGTTAAGATCTCCTTAAAAAAGAAATTACGACAAGTTTTCTATAGAAAACTTTCACTCGACACGTTTTCTATAGAAAAGTTTCCATTCGACAAGTTTTCTAAAGAAAAACTTTCATTCGAGAAGTTTTCTATAAATAAGCTTTCATTCGACATGTTTTCTCTAAAAAAGCATTCATTCGACAAGTTTTCTTTAGAAAAACTTTCAATCGACAAGTTTTCTATAGAAAAACTTTCATTCGAGAAATTTTCTATAGAAAAACTTTCATTCGAGAAATTTTCTATAGAAAAACTTTCACTTCACACGTTTTATATAGAAAACCTTTCATCCGACAAGTTTTCAATAGAAGTGCTTTCATTCAACAAGTTTTTTATAGAAAAATTTTCCTTCGATAAGTTTTCTATAGTAAAGCTTTCATTCGACAAGTTTTCTATAGAAAAGCTTTCAGTCGACATATTTTCTTTAGAAAAGCTTTCATTCGACAAGTTTTCTTTAGAAAAACTTTCATTCGACAAGTTTTCAATAGAAGAGCTTTCATTCGACAAGTTTTTATAGAAAAATTTTCCTTCGATAAGTTTTCTATAGAAAAGCTTTCATTCGACAAGTTTTCTATAGAAGAACTTTCGTTCGACAAGTTTTCTATAGAAGAGCTTACATTCATCATGTTTTCTTTAGAATAGCTTTCATTCGACAAGTTTTCTTTAGAAAAACTTTCATTCGACAAGTTTTCAATAAAAAAACTTTCATTCGACAAGTTTTCTATAGAATAGTTTTCATTCGACAAATTTTCTATACGAAGTTATTGTTTCAACAGAAAATCTTACTCTCGACAAGTATCCAATAGAACAGCGGTTCCCACAGATTTTTACTTCGCGGACCCCTTGAAGAGCTTATTTAATTTCGCGGACCCCCATACATATTTTTTTTCCCGTACATTGAGAATATATAATATTTCAGATAGGTTTTCAATTGCATGTTTTGAAGATAGAATGACTTCTTTGTTGATATGTTAACATGATGTTTAATTTTATGATCGTGAGATCTTTCATGTTCATTTTTCTTCAAGGTAGCGAAAAGGTTCTTTATCAAATATTGTCGACATGTGCTTAAGGAGTCACGTTTCAAAAATTTGTTGCGATTGCAAAGGGTGAACTGAGTAAGAAAGTTGGACTTCTTCTATGTTGTTGCGGAATGCGTTATCCGCATAATATATGATTTGAACTCTTTGTTAAAGTAGTGTGAATTTGGAACTTAAATTTGAATTTTAAAATACCAACGAATTATTTTACTTCATGGTTTTTGGCTACATATTTACGCGAAACGCTATGGATTTTCTGATGTTAATTTAATAATATGTATTGGTCGACAAAATCAAGTTAAAATCTGTGTATCACGTCAGATTGTAATATTTATAAAGAGATGCATAAAGAGTCACCTCTGTTTTGGAAATATATAATTGTTGTCCTTTCAAACGAGAACACTTTTGCTTACAATTTGATAACTTAAATCTGTAATAAGCTTGTCTTTGAATTGAACTTCATACTCCGGAATACCAGTATCCCTAATTTAATTGTAAGGCAGAGTATTATTTGTTTGAAATAAAAACCATTATTTCAGTACATATACAGGAAATAAAAATTACAAATCACGCAGTACTTTACTTTATAAAAGTTATACAATAAATTTGTAGGGCCTAGCTTCTTCCTGATAAACAACCGAAAAAATAAAATTCAAAAAGTCACCAAAAATTTGGGATTATTGCACAAAAATTGGATATATTTGTACATACATATAAAAGCAGAATATTGTTTATTCATGGTTTTTTTCGTTCGTCTTCGCGGACCCCCTAGGATTTTACTACGGACCACTAGGGGTCCGCGGACCCCATTTGGGAACCGTTGCAATAGAATACCAAATTTCAACAAATTATTTGTAGAAAAACTTTCCATTGACAAGAAAATCCTGGTTTCGGTTAGTTTTCTATAGAATACATTACTTCGAAAATTTTCTCACTCGATAATATAATTATGCTAAATTATTTAATGAAGAGTTATATTTAAAGTATAGACCGCTAAAATCTTAAAGATCACCCTCAAAACAAGAACATTTACAAAAAACGCCAAAGGGAAAGTTACAAAAAAGCCGGATATTAGTTTCAAACTAAACCTTAAATCACAAACGAATATTCCCATGCTCTACATAACTAAGTCGTCATATTTAAATACAAAAAAATTATAGTTTAGGCAACTACTTTGAAATAGCCGAAAACACCATAAAAAATATAAATTTAAATTACACCAGTTACTTTAAATATTAATAATCATTAACTCTTTATGATTTCCTAAAGCTTACACAGTATTTAACCTCTAATCTACTGCAAACATAAAAATTCAAAACAAAAAGCTTAACGAAAAAACAATCTTCAGAGTAAAACAATAAAAATTTGTTTTAATTTTTCCAACCCCAAAATGACTCCATTACTACAAACTAATAATAATACTCGTAATAATGGACCAAAAAATTGCCAAAAAAAACGAGCAGTAAAGACAGAAATAAAACTAAAACCAACAAAACGTACAACGAACTCAATTTGCGATTAATTTGAAAAACGTACCACAAATAATACAAGTTCAAGTATTGTACTTATTGTATACAAATTATTTCAATACTAAGAGACAATGAAACCTTAACGAAAAAGCGAAAGTGTTTTTTTCTTTCGATCAGAGCAATGAATGGGTGGAAAGGGAAAAAAAAGGATGGGGGTTTATTGTTGTGATTTCTTTTTTGTTTTTGTTATATTGTCAGAAATCTTGAAAATAGCCACAGAAAACAATGAATCCCAGAGGACTTTTGTTCAAATAAAGAGAATAAAGAGAAAACATTAAAAAGAAGTAGAGGCGGTACATTGGTCATACAGAACTGACAGACCGACAGACCACAACTAAAATGAGTAAGAAAATTTCAATGTTAAACTTAAGGCCATTTTTATGGTTATCAAATGTTTTGAGTACAAGTTTATTACTAAAAATACCATCAAATGCCATACAGCAACCAGATTTATAAAGGACTTAAATATTCAAAGAAAAACTATATTCGACTACTTTTTCTATAGAAAAACTTTGTTCGACAAGTTTTCTATAGAAAAAACTTTCATTAGACAAGTTTTCTGTAGAAAAACTTTCATTCAACAAGTTTTCTGTAAGACACTTTTATTCGACCAGTTTTCTATAGAAAAACTTTTATTTAAGAAGTTTTCTATAGAAAAAAAAATTTTTTATTTGACAATTTTCTACGGAAAAACTTTTGTTCGAGAAGTTTCTATAGAAAAACTTTCATTCGACAAGTTTTCTATGTAAAAACGTACGTTCGACAAGTTTTTTATAGAAAAACTTTCATTCGACAAGTTTCTATAAAAAAATTTCTTTCGACAAGTTTTTTCTATAGAATACTTTCATTCTACAAATTTTCTATCGAAAAACTTTCATTCGACAAGTTTTCTATCGAAAAAACTTTCATTCGACAAGTTTTCTATCGAAAAAACTCTCATTCGACAAGTTTTCTTTAGAAAAACTTACGTTCGACAAGTTTTTATAGAAAAACTTTCATTCGACAAGTTTCCTATAAAAAACTTTCATTCGACAAGCTTTATAACAAAAACTTTCATTCGACAAGTTTTATATGGAAAAACTTTAATTCGATATGTTTTCTATAGAAAAACTTTTATTCGACAAATTTTGTATAAAAAAACTTTCATTCAACAAGTGTTCTATAGAAAACTTTCATTAGACAAGTTTTCTATAAAAAAATTTCATTCGACATGTTTTTATAGAAAAACTTTCATTCGACAAGTTTTTTATACAAAATGTGGATAATTTCGATAGAAAAACTTTCAATCGAATAGTTTTCTTTAGTAAAACTTCATAAAAAACTTTGATTGGACAAGTTTGCCATAGAAAAAAATTTCACTAGGAAAATTTCCCATAAATAACTTTAATGAGTCAAGTCTTTTACAACTCTGTTTAATTTGTATCCAACAACCAGCCATATAATGAATTTAACTAAGGCCTACAATATCCAATACAAAACACACATTAGAAAACATCTCACTATCAGTCTTCCTCCCTTATGCCTAAGGACTCCACCGCCCCCTTCTTGTTACTGTCCAATATCTATACTTGCAACTAAAAGCTGTGAATACAATATACATTATACAGACACTTGATACTTGACTAAAAAGTCAAGTAGTTTTTTTATTTGCAGTTAAATACGAAACAAATGAAAACCACAATAGTAATGCTTACAATAGAAAACTTCTCTCAAAAGAGATTGAAAAAGTATAGAAATAAATGAAATACAAAATTCTGTTTGTTTGTGTTGTACAACCACAATAGTCATTCCATTCAAATATGGGTTTATTTTGAAAATGTTTAGAATGTTTTCATTATACTACAATTTTTTTTTTGTACAACTTCGAAGGCTCTAAATTCTCTAGCTAGGCAAAGGCGTGTCAAAAAATCGTAAATCACTTTGAAGTGGGTCGTAGACGTCTAACAAATGAATTGTTTAACGAAAAGCACAAGTTATAGTAAGTGTATGTGGTTGGAGTAACAAGAGAAACAGAAACAAAAACTAAAACATCTGATATTTAGTGCGAGTAGAAAAAACCCCCTCCTACTCCTACTCCGTCTCACTCACATTTATCAAAGCGTACCAATTAAACAACAACAACAACATCAAAAGCAATTTGAGAAGAAACATCAACACACAAATTGACCAAAAACACAACAGATGGCGCGACATGTTACAATGTATCTTGAAATATTTGTTCTACTCTTCATATGTGTGTTATGATGACTTCAATAAAATACACTCACACTCTATTGCTGATGATATACATATATCCACACAGATATACATATTCCTTTAAACAATAAATCACAGTTATGAGCTCAATTAATTTTAGAACTCAGTATAGAGAGTTGTGGTAATTTTAGGTTTGAGAAGAAGTTGGTGACAAGATTGCAGAAAAGTAACGGGAATTTTCTATGATATTGAAATAAAATGAAGTTTACTGTAGCCAACGATATTCTGCATAAGACAGATGTTTAAAAACACATTTTCTTACGCCTTATAAACCGTACACTTCTTCCTATAACGAATAACCGAGTAAGACAAATTTCTGAAATATTGACCTTATTTTCAAGACCCTTGAATATTTTTCAGATATCCAACCTTTCTTCAAGAAAACTTTGAAATTAATCAAGCGATTCTCTCTTTTTATTATGGAAACTTCGATTCTCCCTTATCTCCTTTCATTAGGAAATTTGATTCTCCACAAAACTTCACCGAAACACTTTTCGGTAATAGGACAATTCTAGAAGATCATATTGTCTGTTGAAGCTACTTAGTTGGTGACTTATACTTATTTCAATATCGACTTAAAGTTCGGGCTAAGTGCGGAACAAGTTTCCCAATATATTCATATCTTTCGTGATACGAACGAGTTTAGTGTTACTGCAAATACGAAAATAACTTTGATGGCCTTCCTCCTCTGGACATACGACCCTTTAATATCTTTTTCCTAAATTTTTCATTCAAGTTTGTTCAGATGACGAAAGCTAAGCTTGTAACTGTTGATGCTAACTGTTAAGCTAAAGATGATCAATACATTTCAAATATTTGATTACAATCTCCAAATTTTGGCGTAACTGACAAAGGATGAGTCATAAGTTTCCAGAAACTAACATCTACTAGCGTATTTCCCAATCATAACGCTGGCTTCCTGGTAGAAATATTGCTTCCTAAACATATAGGATTGAATATGTATTCCAATGCTTTACAATGATATCAAACGATAATGTTAAGGATTGTATTGAACTATAAGAAAGCTCTAACCGACATTTCTAAAAGAGATTAACTCTTTACCATTTGAGCACCAGGCCACTATGTCATAATGTATGACAGAATTTACGTACCTGCTATAAAGAGTAGAAAACTTAAGGAAGTCAATCTGATAAATTATTAATTTTTTAACAACTAAAGCAAAGCTAAAAGCTTGGGCTATAAAGATCGACAAACTAGAAACATCCTCAAAATAAATTAGTATTGAACTGAAAGATTAAAAACCATTGATGCAAGGAGAGCGCAATCGTAGGCATGGACGATAGGAACAAATGCAACTAATGGAACTAGGGGACTATAAAGATCCCAGGGGGTAATCCAAACAACAGCATGGTGAGAAGTCTTCACAAGAGGAGTTAGTTTAAGGTTACATTGGACTTCAAGCAGAAATATACCATTTGAGACCAACTGGATTTGATGAATGTTAAGCTACCTTAGAGGACAAATTTTAGTATTTATTCCGACAGAACATATTGGGTTACGAACATAAATATATAGTTTGTAGACCACAAGACGTTAATGAATGTTAGGCTATCTTAGAGGACACTAAAACATTAGAACACTTCTTCTTTCTCACATTGAGAAAGATGTTCTTTTCGGTAGGAGACTGAGTTTTGAAACCGAACGATAATTCTTCCTTTAACATCACAATAACTTTTCTCTCCTCACGTTCCATATATATGTTTATTTGGTAAGAAACCCTTTCTTGAATAACACAAGTGAAAATATCTCGAGGGAGAAAGAAGATATGTAAGATATTAAGCCTGTATTTTAAAGTTGTCAGAATGGACTATCAGATGACATACATCATTTCATAAATAAAGTTGTCTTCGCACTGTTATATCATCTCAAAAAGGTCCAAAAATGGACACGATTTCTCAAATCCCAGCGCGGTTCAATCCTTTAAAAAGTATAACTTGGACCCTGGCCAGGGTTTCGACTTTTTTCAATTTTCGTTGACCTGTGTAAACGAAATAAGAGAATTGAAGTACTCCTATACATAGTTATGATGCATAAAAGTCGTCCCTTACTCAACTCTTCAAATTCTCCATAAATTGCAAAATCGATAAATTTTAATTTCATTATATTCTTCCACAAATTCCTAAAATGTTCCAAAAGAAATCTCAAATTAGTAGTTGCATGTATTTTGCCAGCTATATATCATAATTTCGAGCAATAAAATTGTCTATAGCCTAAACTTGACAAATCATTTTTAGTTGATTATTCATTCACGCACATATCCATCTATCCAATCATTAATATATATACTCTTGTATATAGTAATCATCTGCCAAAATAAAAACACATGCCGTTTATTCATTATTTTATTAAGTTTGTTGTATTTTTATAGCCCAATCCATGCGTTAATGCTTAACGGCGGTTGCACAGGCGCAACCCAGTTAATAATTGTTATTAAGCAAATTAACTTGATGAAATGCAACGCTTGTTTATGTCAAACATCATCACTTGATGTTGAAGTTTTTGGTTTTCGTTGTTTATGTTGTTTCTGAGGGCAAATCGATAGTGTGTTTTGTGTATGTCCTTTTCTACAGCTGTTCAAGATTGAAATCATTTAAATTTATTGATGTCTGATCGAGCATTGTAAGTGATAAACAATTTTTAATTAATATTAGAATAATGTTTTAGACTTGTTTTTTTTAATGAAAAGGAAAGCAAACTTTGAAGTTTAATAGATCTAAATATAAAATAATTTTAAAAAGATTTCTTGGTGGTTTAAAGTATCTATAGCTGATGATCACTTCACATGTGCCAACCCTGCGTAAGGCAAAGACTCCCACAATCGGTCTTTTTATGTTTCTATGTAATGCAACGGAGAGTTAATCGTCACTTTAGTGTCACTAAATAATATAAAGAGAAGCCATTTATCTTAAATTTTTAATCAATTCTTTAGGACAATCGCTTCCGAAACGCACTAACATTCATGTCGCTATTTAGACCCATTTCGTCCAATTGTACGGCATAATCAACTACTATACAACAATTTTTACCTATTCCATTATATAAATCATTACTCCCTCTAATGCTGGCAACTCTATCAAATTAATTTATATATTTTCATTAAATAACCACTTCAAACTTGAGTAACTTCATGACAACTTGTGACTCAAAGCTATAGATTTTGAAAGGAAACCCACTCATTTAGTTTTTACCATGCTACGCATCAAACCAGACATACTACCAACAACAGCCAACATTATGGACAGTTCAGAAGACAAAAGCTGAACAAAACAAACCAACAACAACAACAAAAAATCGCAACACATCAAAATCGACAGGCTAAGTTGTCTGCTAGCCAGTTATGCAGCTTATTTGGGTTACATTAAAACATTGACTCATTCTCCACATTGAAAAGTTGTTGATCTTGCCACCACTAGCACCAGAACACAATGATGGCGCTACCACTTGAGAAACTTGAAAACTATAAAAAAAAGAGTTACTCTCCGTTAGTGTTGCAGTTGGCTTTGGGTATGCTTTGGTTGCGTTGACGTTTGAGGGAGTGACGTGTTGAGTTTGATTGTGTTGTTTTTTTGTTGTTAGTGTCTTAAAGTACTTAAAGTCATAGTAGTTGATATTTAAGGTATAAGGTCTATAAAAAGAAAATAATACTCTTTATAAGTATTTTTGCTGTTTAAGTACATGTTTGATGTTGTGAACGCTGATGGTTGATGTCTTTTTCTCTTTCGTCTTCATCATGATCAACATCATTTGGGAGATCACAAGTTTTCACTTTAAAATTGTTGCTTGAACTGTTATTGTTAAGGTTCAAACTAAGGCAACACTGACAACTATAATAATAACAACAACAACATCATCATCAGCAGCAGCAGCAGCAACAACTGCAAACAACAGTAAATACACCAAAGTGGTATAAAACCTATGTTTAACTTTAAGAGGGTGCCAACATGGGCGCTTTTGTGTGTGAATTACAACCTTTTGCTCTTCATTTACTCTTAATTATTGTAATTTATTATTTTGTTTTAAATAAATTTTCAGTTGTTTCGGTTTTAAATATAACGATGATGAAAAGACTTCAACAACATCAGCAATAATAACAATAATGATAATAATAATAATAATAACAACGACAACAGCAACAACATAAACCAACTGCAACAGGAACGAAAAGAACAATATCAGTTAACTATATAAAAACGACAACTCATAAATGATCTTAATGTTGATTTTAAACATGTTCTTTCGTGTTTTAATGAAGGGTTTTTAGTTGTTTTATTAAAAGTTCATATAGATAAACATAACCAAGCGGTATTTGAATAAGGTCGAATATTTGAGAGAAAAATAAATCTCTATAATTCTCGTCCTGCGATTCTGGAGGAAGCAATTATCATTTTCAAGCATCATTTTTGATTTGGACTATTTCAAAATCGTATCATTAAACATACTAAGGAAAATCGTCCAATTGGCTATCACAATTGCCCAAATATTTCACGATCTTTGTTTGATCTTGTGAAATTTCTCTGCGATCACATTCTGAAATTTGGAGAAGGACTAATTGATAAATCATTTACATCCACTGCGAAATCAGTAGAATATTTTGTTCCTTCAAGAATACTAGATCTAGTTTTCCGAGATAACTAGGTGTAGTTTTTCGTCTTGAAATGCAGACCATGCTCGACTGGTGTAGTTCATAAAAGTCTGCACAAACTGGTAAAATTAGTCCTTAAATATCTCAATCTGCCTTGGTTTTGAGGCATTGACATTTACATGGATTTTAGATCCCTTAAGGAAAAAAATGTTCTAGACTCTGATTGTTTAAAGCTCTTGCCTTCAAAGCTAAGTAGTGCATTTTGTTTCTTCCGAGATCACTAGATCTCGTTTTCCGATATAACTAGGTGTAGTTTTTCGCCCTGAAATGCAGACCAGGCTCGACTGGTGTAGTTCATAAATGTCTGTACAAACTTGTAAAATTAGTCCTTAAATATCTCAATCTGCCTTGGTTTTGAGGCATCGACATTTACATGGATTTTGGATCTCTCAAGAAAAAAAAATGCTCTAGACTCTGATAGTTTAAGGCACAATCTTTCACTAAAGCTCTTGACTTCAAATCTTAGTAGTACATTTTTTTCTTCCGAGATCAATAGAACTAATTTTCCGTCTTGAAATGCTAACCAGGCTCTACTGGTGTAGTTCATAAATGTCTGCACAAACTGGTAAAATTAGTCCTTAAATATTTCAATCTGCCTAGGTTTTGAGGCATCGACATTTACAAGGATTTTGGATCTCTCAAAGAAACAAATGTTCTAGACTCTGATAGTTTAAGGCACAATCATTCTCTAAAGCTCTTGCCTTCAAAGCTTAGTAGTGCATTTTGTTCCCTCCGAGATCAATAGAACTAGTTTTCCGAGATAACTAGTGTAGTTCATAAATGTCTGCACAAATTAGTTCTTAAATATTTCAATCTGCCTTGGATTTTAAGCATCGACATTTACATGGATTTTGAATCTCTCAAGAAAACAAATGCTCTAGACTCTGATAGTTTGAGGCACAATCTTTCTATAAACTAGATCAATAGAACTAGTTTTCCGAGATAATTAGTGTAGTTCATAAATGTCTGCACAAATTAGTTCTTAAGTATTTCAATCTGTCTGGGTATTAAGCATCGACATTTATATGGATTTTGGATCTCTCAAGGAAAGTAATGTTCTAGACTCTGATAGTTTAAGACACATTTTTCTCTAAAGTTCTTGTCTTCAAATCTTTTAAGTTTTAAGAGATAACTAGATCCAGTGTTTGTAAACTAATACGATACGATCCGATAAGAATTTTTCACTGCTATATTAACGGTCATATACTTAGATGAAGGTCTCTCTCAGGGATTTTTATTTTAGATCAGCGAAACGCAGTGAGCTCTCAAATGAGCTCTCTTGTACTCTTTCACGCGTACGTACTATGCTCACACATGTATAAAAAACAAGCAAAACCAGTTAGAGAACTAATTTTTTACTTTCTGCCTTTCGCAGTTTTAGATACAATGGTTGTTTTAATATGTAGCAAGAAGCTTCCGAGCAATTTCGCTGGATTCATATTAATTCAAACTTTTTCTCGACTAGACTAGACTATAAATCTCGTATCTTATAATAAACAATAGTTAAAAAAGAACAAATATTTCAAGCAGGAAGCACTATTTATTGCCTATATTCAATAGATAGATACTATAAAATCCGGAACCACTTCGATATTGATCATGTTGGTCAAGCTCATGATCAAAAATGTAGGTTTTGATTATTTTCTTCTAAATTCTTGATTAAGGTTTCTGATCTTCATTCATTTATAGTAAACTAATACTAAAGATCAATGGTAACGATCTTTTTTATCAGGATGAATTAATGGTACTTCATATTACGATCTACTTAGAGAGTAAAAGTCTCCAAATTTATATCGTGTTTAAGTCTTATTCACAATTTTTCTTTAAGAATAAAAATCACAAATATCACGGCATATTTCCCCTCTCAAGAAATACAGAGTGTAGAATTGTTATACAAAAAAAAAAAAAAAAAACGATATCATACAAACCTTATGCAAAAATTTTGCAAATACTTACTATAAAAAGGGACAATCAGTTCAATAATTGATTGGTGCAAAAAAAATGTGTTAACGACTTTCCAGATGTATGTTTCGCAAGTAAGTGTGAATACCCAAACAAAGTGATTGAATATTACTAAAGGTATGAAAGAAATTAATGAAAATGGAATGGAATAAATTGTGTACTCAATTGATGGATTATATCTGGAGGCTATCACGAGAATATTGTACCTACATACATTCATATGTAGAGTAAAGTAAGTGTTAAAGTTTTTCATACATACTACATATGGATGTGTGTAAGATGTTTAACTAAATAAAAATTATTGTAATTAATAGCATGTTGATATTTAGAATATAAACGCTACTGTTTACTTTATTTAAATATGAAACATTTAATAAACACTAAATTACAATAAACATTAAAAATGAAAACTGTAACAGAAATATAAGAGAGACAGACGCTTGACTGGAAGTGTTTAAAAGGGTTTTTATATGTAATTTTAAAAGCTGTCATCTTTCGTCACTTTAGTGTACAATGAATTTTAATTTAATTTATTTTTCTTGGTAATATAAATTATTTAATTATTTTTAATTACAACTTGGTGCTTTAAATGTATATAATTATTTTTTATTATTTTTAATTTATAGTAAGATTTGAGCTTTTTTAAATCTATTATAAAAGAAATAAATATTTATTGGTTTGCAATCGTTAGTATTTTTAGTTTTTTTTTCACACTCATATTTTTGCAAAATTTATTTCTTCTACCTACACGTCTGATTGAGATCATAAATATGCACATTTTAGTTTGTAGTTTATATTTTTGTGTTAATTTCATAAAATAATTTCTTAGGAATTTGACTTGTTTAACAACTGCATTTCGACATGATTTTGTGTATTTTTTTGCCAGCAAAAACTGAATGTCTAATGAACAGTAGCTTAAGCGGGAAAAGGAGAAATTACGGTGTCCATAGATTGATTTTATAGTCCACAAATCTTACATTTCGAAATAACATTACCAATATCTACTTTTATCTGCGAAAGAAGTCATAATCCATTTTCGTTTACTGTCACATTGATCATCTTTTCAGGCGTCTTAAGCATGAGAATTGATTATAGCCTAGACTATAGAATTGACTATAGACTAGACTATAGGCTAGACTATAGACTAGACTATAGACTAGACTATTGACTAGACTATAGACTACACTATAGACTAGACTATAGACTAGACTATAGACTAGACTAGACTAGACTATAGACTAGACTATAGACTAGACTATAGACTAGGCCATAGACTAGAATATAGACTAGACTATAGACTAGACTATAGACTAGACTTTAGACTAGACTATAGACTAGACTTTAGACTAGACTATAGACTAGACTATACACTAGACTATAGACTAGACTATAGACTAGACTATAGACTAGACTATAGACTAGACTATAGACTAGACTATAGACTAGACTATAGACCAGACTATAGACTAGAAAGACTATAGACTAGACTAGACTATAGACTAGACTATAGACTAGACTATAGACTAGACTATAGACTAGACTATAGACTAGACTATAGACTAGACTATAGACTAGACTATAGACTAGACTATAGACTAGACTATAGACTAGACTATAGACTAGACTATAGACTAGACTATAGACTAGACATAGACTAGACTATAGACTAGACTATAGACTAGACTATAGACTAGACTATATAGACTAGACTATAGACTAGACTATAGACTAGACTATGACTAGCTATAGACTAGACTATAGACTAGCTATATGACTAGACTATAGACTAGACTATAGACTAGACTATAGACTAGACTATAGACTAGACTATAGACTAGACTATAGACTAGACTATAGACTAGACTATAGACTAGACTATAGACTAGACTATAGACTAGACTATAGACTAGACTATAGACTAGACTATAGGACTAGACTATAGACTAGACTATAGACTAGACTAGACTATAGACTAGACTATAACTAGACTATAGACTAGACATAGACTAGACTATAGACTAGACTATAGACCTAGACTATAGACTAGACTATAGACTAGACTATAGACTAGACTATATACTAGACTATAGACTAGACTATAGACTAGACTATAGACTAGACTATAGACTAGACTATAGACTAGACTATAGACTAGACTATAGACTAGACTATAGACTAGGACTATAGGACTAGACTATAGACTAGACTATAGACTAGACTATAGACTAGACTATAGACTAGACTATAGACTAGACTATAGACTAGACTATAGACTAGACTATAGACTAGACTATAGACTAGACTATAGACTAGACTATAGACTAGACTATAGACTAGACTATAGACTAGACTATAGACTAGACTATAGACTAGACTATAGACTAGACTATAGACTAGACTATAGACTAGACTATAGACTAGACTATAGACTAGACTATAGACTAGACTATAGACTAGACTATAGACTAGACTATAGACTAGACTATAGACTAGACTATAGACTAGACTATAGACTAGACTATAGACTAGACTATAGACTAGACTAGACTAGACTAGACTAGACTATAGACTAGACTATAGACTAGACTATAGACTAGACTATAGACTAGACTATAGACTAGACTATAGACTAGACTATAGACTAGACTATAGACTAGACTATAGACTAGACTATAGACTAGACTATAGACTAGACTATAGACTAGACTATAGACTAGACTATAGACTAGACTATAGACTAGACTATAGACTAGACTATAGACTAGACTATAGACTAGACTATAGACTAGACTATAGACTAGACTATAGACTAACTATAGACTAGACTATAGACTAGACTATAGACTAGACTATAGACTAGACTATAGACTAGACTATAGACTAGACTATAGACTAGACTATAGACTAGACTATAGACTAGACTATAGAATAGACTATAGACTAGACTATAGACTAGACTATAGACTAGACTATAGACTAGACTATAGACTAGACTATAGACTAGACTATAGACTAGACTATAGACTAGACTATAGACTAGACTATAGACTAGACTATAGACTAGACTATAGACTAGACTATAGACTAGACTATAGACTAGACTATAGACTAGACTATAGACTAGACTATAGACTAGACTATAGACTAGACTATAGACTAGACTATAGACTAGACTATAGACTAGACTATAGACTAGACTATAGACTAGACTATAGACTAGACTATAGACTAGACTATAGACTAGACTATAGACTAGACTATAGACTAGACTATAGACTAGACTATAGACTAGACTATAGACTAGACTATAGACTAGACTATAGACTAGACTATAGACTAGACTATAGACTAGACTATAGACTAGACTATAGACTAGACTATAGACTAGACTATAGACTAGAATATAGACTAGACTATAGACTAGACTATAGACTAGACTATAGACTAGACTATAGACTAGACTATAGACTAGACTATAGACTAGACTATAGACTAGACTATAGACTAGACTATAGACTAGACTATAGACTAGACTATTGACTAGACTTTAGACTAGACTTTAGACTAGACTTTAGACTAGACTTTAGACTAGACTATAGACTAGACTATTGACTAGACTATTGACTAGACTATTGACTAGACTATACATAGTCGAAAAAAGTTAAAACTTCGACTAAAGAATTTGCTCTCGTCTTACCACTGTACCAAAACATTTCTTTATATCCTTTATTAGTACAACCATTACTTTACTTATTCCTGTTTTTCTTTTGTTTTAGTCCCGTATTAGTATTTTTTGTTTCAAAGACAAACGACCATCCACATGAGCTCACAATAAAGCTCAATTGAGCTCAATCGTACTAAAAAAACTAACCAAACGGCACAATTAATTATTAATGGTCAAGAAACGGATGGACACAGTAACGCAGGAATACACATAACTGCTATATGTTGCTACATAAAAATGCAGTCTAAAATGAAACAAAAATATTTTGTTGTGGCATGAAACCTGTAATTATCGTTCGATACCAATCGAAATGAAAGACATACAAATTTATTATTGTGAATTAATAAATTTTATTTGGTTTCTTGCTCGTATGTCTGTTAGAGTTTAAATAACGTCAGTTTTGCAACATTCGTAATGGTCGTCGTATAGATTTAAAGGAAAGAATAGTAAGTAGTAGTAGCAACTGATCGAAAAAAAAGCGGCAGCAGCAGTCAGTCCGTCATTTCATTCAGTGAGTAAGTAATAGTAGAGTGAAATGAATGCTAAGGTAACATTTATCTTTATTTTTTGGTTTGTGTGTATTGTGTAGTCTCCAACATGTAGCACTACTTGTTTTTGATGTGGCATGAATGGAAAGCAATGAATTCATACACTCTAAGGAATAAACAAAATATACAATAGAAAGCTTTGAAAATTGCTAACTAAGATGAGTTGATGAAATGAAAGTGGTATTGGTTCCTAAACTGGTCATTTAGGACCATTTCTAATTCTAACACTCTTGAGAGGAAACACCATATGCCTTATTAATAAAGACTACTTAACTATATAGCTTATAAAAGCTTTCAACTGAAAGTTTTTATTGCTTGAAAACTCTGCCTGTTAAAAGTTTTTCTTTTTTGCGCAAATCCTACATATGTTTACATGAATTATGTGTTGCATGCTGCACTTAACTCTTTTTTTTTTTTCTTTTTGCAACTGCAATACATTCATACATACATATATGTATGTTTATATTTTTCAAATAAAAAAATAAACCCCAAACCAGTCAGGTTTTTTCTTAAGAATTCTTTTTCTTTATAAATATTTCATATTTCTTGTTGAATCGCTGTGCTATAAGTATAAAAAAAATTTTAAATTCTAGATATCATCTTTTGGTTATTATTTATATTTTGAATGTTATTTAACAAGTATTTTTTTTTTTACTTTAATATTTAAGTTCTTTCTTTTTTCTACTTAAAACAAAAAACAAGTTCTTTTTATTACCACTCCTTATTTGAGGCAGTTTTCTTTGGTTACACAAACAGTCGCATCGTATGTGCAACAATCGTCATGTATGGTGGAATCATAAATGTTGTTTTGTTCTTTCTTGTTTTCTTGAAGTGTTTTCCATTGTAAAGTAAATTTATGTGTACACCGAGAGAAAAGTTGTTGTACAGTGGTGCGATTCCCTCCAATCAACTCAGTTTACAGGAAAGTTTATAAATTTCTTAAAAACTTCAATAACTTTCCGTCCAGGACGGTTACTCCGTATTTTGATTCGAAAGAAAAAATGTTCGAATTTTTATGTTAAAAAACATTGTGTTTCGAAAGTTTTTTATTTCGAATCGAAATACGGAGGTTCTGCTTCATATGAACAACATAACTGACTTGTAGCTTCAGTATGCGATTTAGCCATTAGTCAGATAAAGCTTAAAAAAAGCTTTATTAGGTACCTGTCGTATAGCCCTACCCCTATACATTTCTACATTTCTACTCAAATGATGTGCTAGAAACGACTTACCACCGACCCGGTCCATATATAAGCACTTTGCTTAAGTATTTCAGCTATATATTCCCTGATCAGCAATCTACAAATCATATCTGAGATATTCTTCGATAGCAATACACAACCGCACTTATGGAACAACACATAGAGTCTTCAAGAGATAATTTTCAGAGAGATTTGGTGGATCGAAAAGTCAAATATGTTGAGACATGATTTTTACTCACAGGGTAGACTCTTTTGTAAGATTGGTAAAATCGTAATAAAACCCTGAACAACCATAACAAAGTACCATCAAACCTGTCTTTTATCCGACACTTTCATAGATAAATACATCGAAAACATTCATCTGAGTACACGGTGGGCTGAGCTCCACATTCATTTTCTTCATTGTGTAGTTCAATTCTATTTCTATCAACTAATTTCCAACATCCCTAAGTCACTCTTCTGAGGTATATTAGTTCTTATTATCTTCTATGTGAATCCCGAAGAGACCTGAGCCAATAGCCGGAAACCAGGAAAATGATGCGGTCTATAGAACCAGATTGAATGGTTCTCTTGTCAAACTCCAAGTCAGATGACTTCAAGGTAATGCCAGTTTATAGTCTCGTCAAGACTTAAAATATTGGCAGTACCTTTTTCCCCCGGTGAATAAAATTTGATAATTTTTATTGACTATATAGCTGATCTAATTTATGATCAAAAAGTGATATTTAATTGGTGTGTAAAACTGTAATCATAATCATAATCGTAATCCATATCCTTAATAACATTTTTATTAAGGAGAGAAAAAAACCATATCACTCATACTTTTATCCAAAATTATTCAAAATATTTTCCTCACATTATTTCATTCGATAAATACGCAATAGATTTGAAATCTTTCCCCTGATATTTCCCATTAGAAAACGTTTTTTCTTACAGTTTAATGAAAAAGATCACTTATATTTTCGACCGAAAATCAAGAGGTTCATCAGGACGATTTTTGATTGGAAAACAAGTTATTCATCCCTCATTCAAAGAAGACATCGGCACATACATAAACTCACTCATGTTAAAAAAACAGAGAGCTCATTTATCACTCTTTGTCGATGCCTGATTTAAAACGAATTCATGGAATATTTTCTTAAAATTTAGAAAACATTCTCCGCTCTCATTTATTACTCTTTGCCGATACCTGATTGAAAACAGCTTCTTAGAATATTCTTTTAAAATTCAGAAAAAATTCTCTCTGTGTATAAAATAGTACGTGTTCTTTTAAAACTCTTTTATTACTTACAGTTTTTGGCGCATTTTTATAATGATATTACAGTCAAGATTATATGTTATAGGGTTGTTTGGCCTAGAAAATACAAAACAAAAAAACAGCAAACCATACGGAGTGTATAAAATTAACCAGTAGCCATATATTTAAAGCAATGAAGTGTTCATTACACATATTAAATTACTATTAATTGTATGATTTTGTTTTAGTTATTGTGGTTTTTCATATTCAATTTTTTATGTTCTTGTCGGTTTTTCCAACTAATAAGATGATAATATTGTAATTAAATATTACTCATACGCCATTATATGGTTTTGATTAACATTAATCATACGTTGTACATTAAATCCCTGCAATTATTAAGATTAATTTAAGAAAATGTGGCAGTATTTTAAATTATTCTTAGTACATATGGACTTATATTGGGAATGTAATCCCTCATGTTCAATCTCTACATAATCAATTTTCTTTCACTCGTCATAATTCAATTGCAACCGCCAACAACACCAATCATATTTGTAATCTGATATAAATTAGCTTTATTTAAAGAAGCATTTTCGGCATTTAGAGAAACTCATAATTTATGATAATTTCCAACAAATCTTATTTCCCCCTTCTTTAATAAACTTACAGAACACATACATAAACATCATCATGTTAAAATACACACTTGTACAGAAAATGCAAAATAGGCTACAACAACAATTCAGCAGCAAAAAAAAACTGTTATGCAATACTCAGCATTTTCATTTGGACTAAAACTTAAAAAGGGCGTGGCCAGCTACAGCAATGTTGATGATGACTATGATGACGACGACTACGACGATGATGATGTTGTTGTGACAATACAATTTCATACATGCGACAATGACATCAACATCAACAAGAAATGTTTCGTATTTTTTTATGATGCCGCTGAAATATAGAAAAACTAGTAAATTTGTCAACACATCTAAGAAATATACAAATATATGTATGTATGAGTGTAAATTCAAATACAAGTACGAGGGCAATAACAAGAAGCTTAATGAAATTGTAAAAAGAAAAACAATTTAAGAATGCAAATTTAAGGGAATGGAATTTAAATTTGTATTTATTGGTTTAACCAATAAAAGCATACATTTCCATGATTTTATTTGAATAGCATATTTAAGGCATACTTCTAGTTTTATAGCATATTTTGATACATATGTATGTATATGTTTTTATTGTCTTATAGCATATTTTTGATTTCACTGATAATAACTGTTTCTATGCTGTTTGCATAGAACTTGACCAGTTATCTCTCAGGTTTCAGACCTGATAACTATTATTGAAGAAAAAATCAAAACATATCATCATTATGCATTACTTTTGATAGTAGAAGATCAATCGTTAAGAAAGCTTGATCAAAAATTTCCTATATATTTAGTAAAGAGTATCGATTTCTGAACATTCATTCCTCTCATTAAATTTAAATACATATGTATGTATATTGTTTCTATATTTCGACAAGCGAGGAAAAATACTCGATCAGTGATCATACATATTACTGATCTAGAATCAGAAAATTTTGAAAAAATAATTCTCCTTGTGATCATTCATAAAATCTAAATCGATTAGTGATTTTTTATATTTTGACATCCGATCTGTGATCACTAATCGATCAGTAAGATTGATCGGTAACTTTAAACCCAAAATGTATATTTCCATAGAATTTTAAATCAACACTTGAAAAATTTTAATAGTGAAAAGTCTGCTGATCTGTAATAATAAAAATTTCAACACAAAAATCAAGATCGATCTGTGTTCACTTCTTTTTTAAACCAAAAATTAATTAATGAAAATCTTAAAAACCTTTAAATCATGAATAAGTTTGTAAATTAGCTTTTAATAGTGAAATCTGAACTGAGATCACTAATCGATCGGTAATCAGCCATACAATGTATATTTTTATAAAATTTTAAATCATAACTTTGCAAATTATGACAGTAAAAAGGCGGTCGATCTGTAATAATAAATATTTCAGTACAAAAGTCAAGATCGATCAGTGATCATTTCTTTTATAAACCAAAAATTAATTAATGAAAATCTCAAGAACCTTTAATGTGCGATCATTTCATTTTTGAACAAATTGAGTTTTCTAAAAACTAGATCGTAATTGTAAAGACACATATTTCTTAAATCATGATATACTTTGTAATGTATTTGCATTTAATCAAGAAAAAGGGACCGTGAACGGTGATCACAAATATTTAGAAATAAATCGATATATTACAACTATTTTGTTCAAAAAATATATTGATCGATTGCAATTTGCAAGTATTCCTAAACAAAAATCGAGTTTGTCTTATGATCACACATATTATAGATCAAAAATGCACGTTTAACAAGTAAGTCGGACCTTTCCGATCATATGATACCCTACACCTGTGTGAAGTATGTAAAAAGTATCAATTATTTTTAATAATAAACGATTTAAGTTGTTTATTGCCTTAATTCCCAAATATTTTAACAATTTGTTGACAAAAAAGTTATTTTTCTGAAAATGGGATTGATTATACGGGGGCAAGGGTAAAAATATTGGTACTGGGATTTACGTTTTATTAAAGTTGTTTTTGCAGAATTTTATCATGATACTAGTGTTTATAAATGAATTAAATATTGATCATTAAGTCATTTTCACAAGAGGACTTTGTATGGAGCCTAGGATCAAATGAGGCCCGATCAATCAACAATTTTCAATCCTCCTTAGATCAAAAGAAGAGTATGTGCAAAATTTCATTAAAGTATCTTTAAAATTGCGTCCTGTAGCGTGAGCACAAGGTTTACAGAGACACACAGACGGACGGACGGACAGACAGCAAGACGGACATAGCTTAATCGACACAGAAAGTGACTCTGTGCCGATTGGTATACATTAGAGAGGGTGTAGGATCAATATTTTTGGGTGTTCCAACTTCAGCACAAGCGCATAATATCCTCCCCATTATAATGGTGTTGTTAATAAGCATTTAATCAAACATGATATCTGATCTTTCATATTTCCTATCAAGAAAGATTTATTTACCTTTTTAAGAAAATATCAAAATATTCTTCAACAAAATGAGTGTGATCAGTCAATAGAAATTGTTTGTATGCAAAAACATGGACAGATATTGTTGAACGACACATGAAATGATCTTGCCAGTGCGATCTATACGTTTAATTTCAATTGCAACAATTAAAGTTTCGATTATTAGAGAAAAATTTTGACAAATAATGAAATCAAAGCAAATTAAGTAATTAGATATTTTGCTAAAGTATTTATTGAAAAAAAAATCTAATACTGAAGTTCCAAATTTAGGAATGTTTAGTAATCAGCAGAATGCATCAACTCAGATAATTGAACTATGAACTGAAATAAATTTACCAAAAAAACTTTTCACTTAATCATGTTCAAAAAAAGTCATTTAAACTTATCATGACTACTGTTCATCTGCTAATAAAACATCTCTCCATACATGAGTGATTGTTTGATGTGAAGTCCAGATTTTAATAAAAACATTTAAATTTTCTGTGGTATGCGGGTGTTAACCCATTTGATTTGTTATGACAGCTCACTGACAGATGTCAGCCTTTTTTTGTATTTCAATTTTTAAAAACAACACTCGTAAAAATAACAATAATGAGTGTGAACGAAATATAAACAAATATCATAAAACTATATTGACTGATTATTTTATATGTTCACATTAACAAATAACCAAAATCAAGGAAGGGGAGGGAGGTGGAGATGTTTATTTATACACTTTATTGACTTTAGACTTGTCATACTTCACACATTTTGCCCCCATAAGTTAATCTTAACAACAAAATATGATGGATCTTGGAGTATAAAAATAACAAATGAATGAATATTTATATTTTTGAAATGATACATACACACGCTTGAATTTCATGAAATGACAGACAGCGTAACAGATTTATACTAATTACTCGTATTCATATGTTTTAACAAAGTTGTTGATTTGTTTTTTTATTTTAATAACTTAAGTTTATTTGAATTGAATGTTTTTTTTAAATTATTTGCACTTGCTGCTTTTTGCAAATGATGATGATTTTGCGAGAGTATGGTGGTGTTATAACCAATTAGAGTCATAAAAAGTGGGCTGTTCAAAACAAATGGGATTTTAATTATTATCTTCAAGTGAATTTAGATATTTACACGAGTACTATTATTATAACGGTTTGATATTTTAATTTGTAGAAATTTTATTTATAATTAATTTGAAATTTAGATACTAATTTATATATTAAAATTTTTTAGCTGGAATGCAAGAAATGCACAGATAAATTTTCTTTTGATAGAAAATTTAAAATAATTGTAATATGAATTTTTAATAAATCATAAAATCTTTATAATAATAATAATAATCTTTTCATAGAAAATTTTCGATAATTTTTTGTTTTTTAATTTTCGATAATTTTGTTCTCATAGAAAATTTGCGATAAACTTTCTTCTCATAGAAAATTTTCCATAAATTTTCTTCTTATAGAAAATTTTCCATAAATTTTCTTCTTATAGAAAATTTTCCATAAATTTTCTTCTTATAGAAAATTTTCGGTAAATTTTCTTTTATAGAAAATTATCGATAAATTTTCTTTTATAGAAAATTATCGATAAATTTTCTTTTATAGAAGATTTTCGATAAATTTTCTTCTTATAGACAATTGTCGATAAATTTTCTTCTTATAGACAATTTTCGATAAATTTTCTTTTATACACAATTTTCAACAAATTTTCCTTGATTGACAATTTTCGATAAATTTTCTTTTTATAGAAAATTGTCGATCAATTTTCTTTTTATAGAAAATTGTCGACCAATGTTCTTTTTGTAGAAAATTATCGATGAATTTACTTTTTATAGAAAATTATGGATCAATTTTCTTTTTTTTATAGAAAATTGTCGATCAATTTTCATTTTATAGAAAATTGTCGATCAATTTCCTTTTATAGAAAATTGTCGATCAATTTTCTTTTTATAGAAAGAAAAAGAAAATTGATCGACAATTTTCTATAAAAAGAAAATTGATCCATAATTTTCTATAAAAAGTAAATTCATAGACAATTTTCTTTTTATAGAAAATTGTCGATCAATTTTCTTTTTATAGAAAATTGTCTATGAATTTACTTTTTATAGAAAATTATGGATCAATTTTCTTTTTATAGAAAATTGTCGATCAATTTTCTTTTTATAGAAAATTGTCGATCAATTTTCTATTTATAGAAAATTTTCGATCAATTTTCTTTTTATAGAAAATTTTCGATCAATTTTCTTTTTATAGAAAATTGTCGATCAATTTTCTTTTTATAAAAAATTTTCGATCAATTTTCTTTTTATAGAAAATTGTCGATCAATTTTCTTTTTATAGAAAATTGTCGGCAAATTTTCTTTTTAAAGAAAATTGTCGATCAATTTTCTTTTTATACGAAATTGTCGATCAATTTTCTTTTTATAGAAAATTGTCGATCAATTTTCTTTTTATACAAAATTGTCGATGAATTTTCTTTTTATACAAAATTGTCGATCAATTTTATTTTTTTATACAAAATTGTCGATCAATTTTCTTTTTATACAAAATTGTCGATCAATTTTCTTTTTTTATACAAAATTGTCGATCAATTTTCTTTTTATACAAAATTGTCGATCAATTTTCTTTTTATACAAAATTGTCGATCAATTTTCTTTTTATAAACAATTTTCGATAAATTTTCTTTTATAGAAAATTTTAGATCAATTTTCTTTTTTAGAAAATATTCAATCAATTTTTATTTTACAGAAAATTTTCGATCAATATTCTTCTTATGGAAAATTTTAGATCAATTTTCTTTTTATAAAAAATTTTCTATCAATTTTCTTTTCTATACAATTTTCGAACAATTTTGGTTTTATTGAAAATTCTCGATAAATTTTTCTTTCATAGAAAAATTTCCATAGAAATTTTTCGATAAATTTTCTTCGTATAAAAACTATTCGATAAATTTCCTTTTCGTAGAAAATTTTCTATAAATTTTGATTTCACAGAAACATTTTCAATAGTTTTCTAAAGCGTTTAGAATTTTAAGTCAATCCATCATTTGTACATTTTTTTTTACAAATTTAAAAATATGTATGTACATTCTTATAGAATTTTTTGTGCAAATCTAAAATTTATCTTAAGGACTCATTTACTTTTAATTTTCCATATAAAACAGACACACAAAAATCTAAAAAAATTAGCACAAAAAAAACCATGTATCTGCATTCATACAAATTTTTTCTTTTTCTGCTTTTAAAACCATGAGAATTATTAAAAATTTTATTCGCATAATTTGTGAATTATTTTCGCTTGTGCGCGCCAAAACCGCCTTTATTGGTTGTTGGTCTTCTTTGGTGCGCTCATAAGTATTAAAATATGTTAAAAAAAAAAATATAAAAATCCAACCATGGTTATGTACGTTTTAACTTTTTGCAGACATTATGTTTTTGTGTTTTTCATGTTATTGTTGCTGTCGTTTCTATAAAAAGTTTTTTTATTTTATTTATTTTAGTCGTTTAGGCTTGAATTTGGAGGTAGGAGTACAACAAGTATTAAAACCACTTGAAGTTAACATGACAACTCTGCAGTCTTAATAACAAAAAAATAACAAAAACTACAAGTTTTTTATCTAAATACATTTATACAATATGGCCGATCAACATTGCATTGTTGTTTTCGTTATTTTATTTATTTACTTCATTATCTTGGCTTAATTTTCCATTTTGTTGTTAGATTAGACAAAATGTTTGTCTTGTTAATAAAATCGTATAACAAATGTTGTAGTTTACTTAAGTTTATCATGCGATTTTAAGGATTTTTATTTATTGTTTTGCATTGCATAATTAAATATTGAATAGATAAAAAGATTTACTGCTAAAAATATTAACATGACAATGAAAAATTATCATATAAATTAGCTTTATTACTGATAATTTAATTAAGATAACTTTTTATGGTTTTGTATAATTTTTTTTAATAAATGAAAACATTATAAAAAATACTTAAATACTGTTGAGCTTCTAAGGTTTAAAATTTAAAATTATCGGACCAAAATTGCATAAACATAAGCTGTGGGGCAAAATATTAAAGATACCTATACTAGAGAAATATCAGATGCGTCCAACAACGTAATGTATCGTAATAAAGAGCTTATCGTAAATTTTCTTTTATAACAATGTTCCATTTTTATATAATTTATAGAAAACCTTTTTCAAATACTAGAACTGTACTAGAACTGAACTAGAACTGAACTAGAACTGAACTAGAACTGAACTAGAACTGAACTAGAACTGAACTAGAACTGAACTAGAACTGAACTGGAACTGAACTAGAACTGAACTAGAACTGAACTAGAACTGAACTAGAACTGAACTAGAACTGAACTAGAACTGAACTAGAACTGAACTAGAACTGAACTAGAACTGAACTAGAACTGAACTAGAACTGAACTAGAACTGAACTAGAACTGAACTAGAACTGAACTAGAACTGAACTAGAACTGAACTAGAACTGAACTAGAACTGAACTAGACTGAAACTAGAACTGAACTAGAACTGAACTAGAACTGAACTAGAAACTGAACTAGAACTGAACTAGAACTGAACTAGAACTGAACTAGGAACTGAACTAGAACTGAACTAGAACTGAACTAGAACTGAACTAGAACTGAACTAACTGAACTAGAACTGAACTAGAACTGAACTAGAACTGAACTAGAACTGAACTAGAACTGAACTAGACTGAACTAGAACTGAACTAGAACTGAACTAGAACTGAACTAGACTGAACTAGAACTGAACTAGAAACTAGAAACTAGAACTGAACTAGAACTGAACTAGAACTGAACTAGAACTGAACTAGAACTGAACTAGAACTGAACTAGAACTGAACTAGAACTGAACTAGAACTGAACTAGAACTGAACTAGAACTGAACTAGAACTGACTAGAACTGAACTAGAACTGAACTAGAACTGAACTAGAACTGAACTAGAATGACTAACTGAACTAGAACTGAACTGAACTAGAACTGAACTAGAACTGAACTAGAACTGAACTAGAACTGAACTAGAACTGAACTAGAACTGAACTAGAACTGAACTAGAACTGAACTAGAACTGAACTAGAACTGAACTAGAACTGAACTAGAACTGAACTAGAACTGAACTAGAACTGAACTAGAACTGAACTAGAACTGAACTAGAACTGAACTAGAACTGAACTAGAACTGAACTAGAACTGAACTAGAACTGAACTAGAACTGAACTAGAACTGAACTAGAACTGAACTAGAACTGAACTAGAACTGAACTAGAACTGAACTAGAACTGAACTAGAACTGAACTAGAACTGAACTAGAACTGAACTAGAACTGAACTAGAACTGAACTAGAACTGAACTAGAACTGAACTAAAACTGAACTAGAACTGAACTAGAACTGAACTAGAACTGAACTAGAACTGAACTGAACTGAACTAGAACTGAACTAGAACTGAACAAGAACTGAACTAGAACTAAACTTATATTAAAAGCAAATGTATCAAAAAAATTCTGTAAAATAGAAATTGGTCAAAATATTATTCTAGGAAAAGAAAATTTATAAAAAAATCTATGAAAACAATATTAATCAAACAAATTTCTATAAAAAATTTATCAAAAATTTTCTAGAAAAAAATTAAGCAAAATTATCTACAAAAAAGAAAATTTCTCGAAAAATTTTTATAAAAAAAAATATATTTTCTATAAAAAAAAATTTATCAAAATGTAATAGGTTTATCATTGTCGCTTTAAACATTGGTTTTATGCAGTAAAGTGCTCTATATTATAAAAATTGTTATTTTAATAAATACTATTGCTTATATCTCTTTTGACAAATTTCTTTTCAGTCAAATTAATTTCATTTAGACCTTTCTTCTTGAATAAATATATTCATTCATTATCACAATTAACTTTTACTTTATAACGACCAGTAGTGCAGCAGCAAGCCTGCTGTTTTATTCAAAAAAAGTCGTATAAATAATAAAAATGGACTAAACAGCTTTCTGAATTGACTTTCATGAACTAAAAGTAAAAGAAGGAAAAAACCCAGCACCTATAATTAACGTCGAAATACAAAAACTGATAATAAATGAATCATTTATCACAACAAACAGACACAAGTAAGGATGGACAGACAAAACAGTTTACTGTTTTATTTCACAAGCTAAAAGAAATATCCTTTTTGCATTTTTATTCATACATCATTTACAAAAACATAAAACAATTTTTTTTTTTGAGAGAACAATTTTTGACAAATTATTTTTACAAACAGACAGTAATTTGCCAATTGCAACTGTTAACCTGTCTTTAAGCAGCCAGAGCAAAAAACCAAAAGAAAAGGATGTGTGATATTTTACTAGAGAGATAATTGTAGTGCATGAAAAGAAAAACTGAATGCAGTAGTTGAGTTAATGGAAAATTTGATGATCCTCAAAGACAATTAATTGAACAACAAACAAAAGGGCGTTTTTATGTTCAAAAACTAAACTAAAATTTTAATGCATCGTAGTAGAAAGAAAAAACATATAAATAAATATACTCCTGTTGTGAAGACAACCTTTAGATTGCTCCAGTTACAACGCCCTTTCTATTGTTACTAGTCTAAGGTACAAAAAAAAATATATATACTTTCATCTCTAATTGTTTGCAGTGCAACACAAAGCAACAAAAAAACAACATGTAAAATGTTCTTTATATTTAGTTTTTTGCTTAAAAAGAAAACATCCTTTTGACACCTGTTTGTCTTTTAAGATTGAAGGCATCATGTTCATGTACTCTATTGTAGTTTTCTTTACTTTATACTCCCATGGACTATATGAACATTTTGTTTGTATGTTTCTCTTTTCAAACATCCATCAACCAAAAAATGAAAAAAAAATCTAAAAGAAAAATGTGATGCCTTCTAACAAATGATCATCATCATTATGTGTGAGTTGCTGAGTTTCTTAGTTTCTCATCTCATATGAATTTTGTTTGTGTCTCTGGTTGTATCCTTTTTATGAAATCCTCTGCAGTAGTGGTTTTAAGTAACAGAAGCACCGACAGCAGCAGCCAGCAATAGCACAAACAGCGTTAGTAACTTCATAACCATAGTTTTCTTTCTTTCAGCATAGTTTCATATGTCTTGTTGTGGCCGTAGTTGTTGTTTCTACTTGGCCAAAGGGCTCATACCAACCAACCAGCTCTCTAACCTGTAATTATGCGTCTTTGAATTTTGACCTACACTTTATTTTCTTTGTTGTATTTCAACTGCATACAAATAGCCTCAAAATATTCACAGACTTTAGATGATTTGTATGTAGGAATGTAAATGTTTAGTTGTACAATACCTGTCTGAATGACTATCTGTCTGTAAGCCTTTTTGGTTGTTTTATGATTTTTAACTTACTCTTTTGGTTTGTCAAAAATGTGTGAATTTATTTATTAGCAAATATGTTTTTGAAATTATAGTTTTCTTAGCAAGTTAAGCAAAGTCCTAATTAGTTGAATATTTTCAGATTTTATAAAACTACATACAAGAATCTATTAAATTTTTGTTAGATATGAAAACTAAATATGAGATTTGTTTCAAAACGGAATTTTTTAACATTTTTGGCGAATAAAATATTAATCGAATCTCAAGATATTGTATCATCAAAATCGCAGTTATTTTTTATTTTACAAACTGAACTAGAACTGAACAAGAACTGAACCGGAACTGAACTGGAACTGAACTGGAACTGAACTGGAACTGAACTGGAACTGAACTGGAACTGAACTGGAACTGAACTGGAACCGAACTGGAACTGAAACTAGAACTGAACTAGAACTGAACTAGAACTGAACTAGAACTGAACTAGAACTGAACTAGAACTGAACTAGAACTGAACTAGACTGACTAGAACTGAACTAGAACTGAACTAGAACTGAACTAGAACTGAACTAGAACTGAACTAGAACTGAACTAGAACTGAACTAGAACTGAACTAGAAACTGAACTAGAACTGACTAGAACTGAACTAGAACTGAACTAGAACTGAACTAGAACTGAACTGAGAACTGAACTAGAAACTGACTAGAACTGAACTAGAACTGAACTAGAACTGACTAGAACTGACTAGAACTGACAGAAACTGAACTAGAACTGAACTAGAACTGAACTAGAACTGAACTAGAACTGAACTAGAACTGAACTAGAACTGAACTAGAACTGAACTAGAACTGAACTAGAACTGACTAAACTGAACAACTGAACTAGAACTGAACTACGAACTGAACTATACTGAAACTAGAACTGACTAGAACTGAACTAGAACTGAACTAGAACTGACTAGAACTAGAACTGAACTGACTAGAACTGAACTAGAACTGAACTAGAACGGAACTAGAACTGAACTAGAACTGAACTAGAACGGAACTAGAACTGAACTAGAGCTGAACTAGAACTGAACTAGAACTGAACTAGAACTAAAATTTTACTATAATTTCTGTAAATCGAATCAGAAGTGATTTTGAGCAAATATAACATTCTCAGTAGGTGTGGATCTAATATTTTTGTTAGTTTATAAACAATACCTACAAAGTATAAAACGCTCCGCACTATAGTAGTGTAGGGTATAAACACCATAAAAATACTGAAAACAATAAGTTTTCCAGCTTTAGGTGAAGATATCTCAAAGAAAGAAGATTCTCTCGTTAAGGTCCTATAGTGTGTACAACAGACAGACAAGGCTAGATCTAGTCTTAGAAATAAATAAGGCTTCAAAATTAACATACAAACCTTTATGGATCTGATTTCAGTAAAAATTCTCCAACAAAACGTTTCTTAAATTTGTTCCAATTATGTCTTAAAGATGTCCTAATTCTGAGCTAATTTTTTGTTTTTTATTTCATTTCAGAATTGTTGCTTGTCACTGGGTAAGTCTGAACTATAATGTATTATATTATTTTTATAACAAAATTTTAGATTTGATTTTGTATACATTTTTAATAAAAATTACTTACTAATATAATATATTTTTAAAAATAACCCAGCAAAAACTGGGTAATAGCTTTCAATTGTAACTACTTACCTAACAATATACTTTTCAATGACTACTACATATCGTCTGGATTACATAGAAGTAGTCTAATAAGGTCTTACTAATAATGTATTATATAAATACTTTCTAAATCATTAGTCATCTTGCCAGTGAAGATATAGAAGCTGTATACGTTTTTTCAGGCGATTTTCAATGACTACTTTTTCAAATTACTTGTAATCGTTAGTGGTAAGTACTTGCCTCCAATAACATCACCGTGTTAAAATAATGACTTAAAATGGTATTGTGTAAGTAAATTTTGGCATTTTAACCGCTTACATGGTAATGAAAGTTTTTACTGGGAATTTTATTATTAAAACATTTATCGCAAATAAATAAGTTTCAAACTTAATATTGTGAGAAATTTTATAATTAACCTCATAAAGAAATGTCTATAAAAACAAATTTCTACAAAATTAAATAAGAAAAAAGTAAGATTTTAAAACTTAAAAAAAATCAAAAGCCTTATTAAAAACACAAAAACATTACCAGCCGCTGATGATGAGTTTAATGGTGCGGGTAAACAAAAACTTGGAACTTTTTAAAAATAATAAAAAAGGAAACTAAATAAAATATAAAAATGGCGATAGAAATCGTGATACAATCACGTCTAGACTCTAACGAGTTGCGCCTACAAAAAGCGCAAAAACAAAGAAGAAATATACAAGAGAAGAAGGACAACACAAACAACAAAGCGTTGTCTTCTTAAGTTGGTTAAGAAAGCTTAACAAAGAGTATAAACTGGCTTTTTTACATTTCACTATTTAAACTTAACACAGTAGTGGCTCTGAAGAGGAATTGTTGATATTTATAGATTTTTTTTAAGATGAACAGTAAAAAACCGAAATATTTGCAGATTATTTTTTTGGGGGGTTTTAATGATGGTCAATGGTCAGCATGAACTTTCTTTAAATTATCAAACACTATTGGGTATATAACTTAAAAATAAGGTTTTTAAAAAACATATCTTCTGAAAGGAATTTTTTGTCTTAAACATCGCAGCTATAAAATTATGGTAATGAGTAGATAATGCAATTATTTCTTACATTACTTGGTAATGAGTGGTCGTTATAAATATCATTATTTAATTTTGTTGTCTCAAATCATTCCAAATAGCACTACAAAAGAAGCATTGAGTAAGCGATTAGATTAATAAAGACAGAAACCCAGAAACTGTAAGGCAGGGATTAAATCCGGGAAAGTAAGTACATTCACTACAGAGAGTTCAGCGTACATGCTGCTTGGGTAAAAGCGTTGCCTTAAGCACTAAGACAATCAAGGCTCTGGAAACGTTGCTAGATAGTCCACCCATTAAAACTCATAACTTTAGGCGTACTGATCAATGACGGCTATAGGACACATCATCAATGTATACTGGACGAACTGGAAGGCTATATACAAACATCGGACGTGCCCAATCATATACCTGAAACAGAATATTATGGGAACTTCGAAACATTGATCTTATTAGCGCAAATAACCGTAGGAATCCTTTGCTACTCGGATGGCTCTATACTGGGGGTCAAAGCGAGCTTGGGGTTCTAAATTGAAGACACAGAAATAGACATAATACTAGCTTCCAGGCTGAAGTCCAAGCAATAATATGGATCAACAGGGATTAAAGAAATTTGCCGATAGCCAGAAGGCAATTAGGGCGATATCAGGTGACAATGTTAAATCTATGACCATATTGGATTGTATGAAACCTTTAACCGAATACTCTCCCAGATATAAGGTTTACATCATATACCATGTACTAGGACACTCGGGAGTAGTAAGCAACAAAAAAGCGAAAAGGAATTGAGTTCGAGTTACCCTGACGAATTCAAAACCATTCGACGTAACGATGGCTGAATTAAACATATGGGCTAGAGAATCGGATGTGCCCGATCATATACCTGACACAGAACACTGATATTATTAGGGCAAATAACCCTAGAAATCCTTTGCTACTCGTATGGCTCTATACTAGGGGTCAAAGCGGTCCTGGGGTTCTAAATTGAAGACACAGAAACAGACACAACACTAGCTGCCAGGCTGAAGTCCAAGCAATAATATGGATCAACAGGGGTTAAACAAATTTGCCGATAGCCAGAATATAGGTGCCAATGTTAAATCTAAGACCATATTGTATTGTATGAAACCATTAACTGAAAAAGTAAGGGAGTTCGAGTTATACTGACGAACCCAAAACCATTCGACACAACGATGGCTGAATTAAACATATGGGCTAGAGAATCCCATAAGAATTCTTAGAATAATGAACCAGAGGGTAGGACCACAAAGACTCTAGTAGCAACAAGAGCAGGACGGAAAGCCTCCACAAAATCAGCAAGTCTGAGGTTAGTATAATGGTGCGTATTGTGAGTGGGTACAGGGGATTATGAATGTAGAGAGGAGAGTAAAGCTCTGTAGCCTTTTCTTTGTTATTGTCAGGCTTTTATATAAATTAGGAGCTAAAATCCCTTACGAACACTGATTGGACAAGTTTTAGGAATTACGTCCAGAAAACTGAGTGTCTGAACATCGGACGATTATACATTCAGTGAAAAGGAGACCTAATAGTAGCTCAGGTATACTTCTTAAGTAAATTTGTTGCTGGTCTTATATAGTATAATCAGGCCAGATCAACATAGGGAATCTATTACCGAATTCTACTGATTCTTTTCAAACGAAAATTGGTCTACAAATATAGAAAGAAGAGAATGGAAAGTTTTGCCTTTTCATAGCCACATTTTCAAGTTAAACACCCAATATTATAAAGACAGCTTTATAGGACAATTCACACAAAATTTGTTCTATAAACCTTTAATAAATTGTTATGAATAAGGTAGTCAAAATAGAGACAATGAATTAGTTTCTTTAAAAATTCTATAAATTTTGAATCTTTCTATAGTTTGCAGACTAAATTAAAACAATTTTCATTTTAAAACAATTCCCACACTTTTGATAAAAAAAAACAATCTTAACTTTTACCTTTCAAAATACTAAATTTTCTTAATTTAGAGAGAAAAAATTCGCTTAGATCAAAACATTTTAAATTATTTTTCTTAAAACCTTTTCTTCGCTACAAGTTGATTACAGATTCTTAATGATTTGTTTTTGTAGATGGTGTGTGAGCCTTAATTGTATTTTTTTGTGTACCAAAATCTTGCCCTTTTTTTAAGTTGCAAACTATTAATGTCTTTTTTCCGAAAAAAGTAATAATAAACAGAAAACAAAGTTAATGTGTATCACCACTTTTATTTTCTTTCTTTTCGTAGTTTTGTTGGCATAAAGTATCTATAAGTATTGTTTAACTTGTAGGTGGGTTCTAAATACAACCATACAAGTTCACAGTCAGTCAGTCATTTATACATGTTGGTTGCATCTTCTACCATCCAACAACCATCGATCTATCTTTTTTTTTCTTTTTATATATTATTGCAGTATGATGATGTTACGGCATGATGATGAAATTTCTTTTACTGTTGTCTGTCTGTCCGTCCGTCCTTCTGTCTGCTCTTGCTTTCGTTACAGTTTATATGGTTCATAATATTCGACTAAAACAAGTTCATTTTGTTGGTTGAATAAAATAAACTAAACTACGAAAAAAATACACAAAAATAAAATTAATATAAAATAAATTTGTTTGTAGTTTGCCGACCACTATTGTTTTTTTTTTTTTGTGAGAAATGTTTCTGTTTGTCTAAAGTTTTTTCGTCTGTTTTTTTTTATTTTTTTTTTTTTGTTTTATTAATTTTGTTTTTTGACTTTTCTGTATTGTTGAAAATAATTTTCGAATTTTGATTTTATTTTATGTTTTCTTTGTTAATTATGCGAAACCTTTCGCTGGCTGGCGCCAATGATTTCTTTCTTTCTTGCTCCTTTTGTTAAGGCTTAATTTTTAATCGATTTTGTACGGTTAATTTTCTATTGACCTAAAATCAATTATTTTGTCTATAATTCATTAATTTTATTTAAAATATAAACAAATGAATTTTAAATTTTTGTTTCATATTGTTATTTCTATCAAAAGAAAAAAATGCAAATAGGTGAAAGACCACACCTTTAAAATAAGAAGGCACGTTGTAGTGAAACAGACCAGTATCTCAGGTGCAAATCGATCTCACGACCCCCCCGACTTAAAGCTGACACACTATGTATGAATGAGCCTTCCAAAAACCAAAACTATATTCGACAAAGAGTCATTTCGACAGTCATAACCTCTAACGTATAACCACCTGGTAGGCTCTAATTCGTCATTCGTCCCTTTAGTGTTTCGTTTGTAAGCGAGAGTGGATACAGTCGTCTGGAGAGTGCCTCCTTTGGACTAGTTTTTTGTCTGTATCTATGGAGTGGCAATCGTCTACCTTGTATCCCCCGGGGGCATGTAACCTTGATGAAAGACATCGTTTTGATGCTATTGCAATCCGAGGAAAAAGAGGTGCTACCAGTACCTCTAATCTGCTGGGACTATAAACTGGTGATCATCAAATATATCGTCGGCCTTTCCTTGGAATGATTTGGTATGGGGTCGGACCAGAGAACCACATAATCTGGCACCACGGGAACCGGTTGCCTACAGGGCAGAGATTTGGACTTTGTATGCTTCCGGTTATTGGAAAGGTCCCTCCGGGTGGTGACTGTAGTTTAAATGTCGTTTAAAAGACTGTCGTAGAAGTCATCAGATACCCTGTGGGACTACAGGATGAATGTAGGAGTATGCGAAACTTACGCGCCTGTATACCTAGAATAGTGTGTCGGATAAGAACTCTGTGGGTAAGAACAAAGTTCTCGGCTTATTCGATTGTTATGTGTTTCGGTATACCGAATACGTCTCTAGATGCTGTTGCCGACTCAACAGAGATCATCCCATCTGCGTGGTTGTAAACGGAAGTGATGTATTTGCATCTCGGAAATTAAGCTACAGAGCAGCAATGGTCAGAAATTAGATAGCTAAAGTACTTGAGCAAAGTGCTGTACATGGACCGGCAGAACCATGTTCAAAAATCGCCACCAAGGGGCGGTGGTGAGTCATCTAGTCAGCTCACCCTGTGGTTGGAAAAGTACCACCGTGAAATAATGCCAACACTGCAGTTGTTCACGTAAAGCACTTCGACATCTTGACTACCTTGTAGGACAAGCAAATGTTAAAATAGCTAGTCATCAGAGTAGCGGGAACTAGGCGTAGCCCTTAGTAGTAGGACTGGACCAAACCAACTACTGGATACGCTTTCACTTCAAAAAATTCAGTTGTATTTGGGGCAGATTCCAGATGTTTTTCGTAGATTTTACCAGCTCAAAAAAGAGCAATACCTTAGTACCATGTATATTGGACAATGATCTAGATTCAGCTGGATGACTGGGCTTCAAATACGATCTCTTTCAGTGCAGAAATATGGTACCTCGCGGAGGTTTTAAAATTGCAGCTTAAGTAGCAAATTTTTATTACATCATGAAGTCCACGCTTCCAATTCATGGTCTTCAAACTTTTTAGGCTGACCTGCACGAAAATAACTACACGGATTATTCATAGGATACAACATCTGTTGTAAGCCCCACAATTTAAAGTTATACACCCAATATTTATTTATTAATTTGTAATTTACAGAGCAAGGTGACGATGACCATACGCCCGTTGTAGTGCAGCAGACCAGAGTCTTTGGTTGGAATCAAACTCACTATTCCCCCACTCTTATACACCCAATAACTTTTTGGAAAAATACGTAAAAGGATTACCTTCTTCAACTTTTTGCAACTTGTTATACATCGAAATATTAGTCGTAGAACCACAAAAGTATGCTTATACATGTATTATGGGTCCTTATTAGATTCGAAGATGATCTAGTTACATTCATTCGTCCGTCTGTCTGTTGAAAAATATCACAAAATTTGTTGTTTGACATTGAAAATTGGAAAAATCAGTCCCCGATTTTCCAAGCCTCATATACAAGTGATTCATCGGAATGCATTTTAAATGCCTGCAGAAATCACTTGGTGTCTAATTTGACTTTAGGTTCAATAAAAGAATACTTTCAGAAAATAACTTCCAGGATTTGTAACTGATTTCTAGGTTCCCTATATGAACCCCTTTACAAAATGATTTCAAGGGTTCATAACTTATTTAAAGAATCCAGTATATCGTTGAATTTTCACACAAAGCAATTTAATAGGAACATCTCTTTCCACTCTCTGACATACTTTATAACGATTGTTTTACAATTCACCCCATAATTGACTCCCCATTTAATCCAACAAAAGGAATTTTTGAGATTGTTAAAAACTTTTGTTGAATCGCAAGATTATTGATAACAAATTTAAAACCCGTTTTCAATTTATCAAAATCAAAATAACTGTTAAATTTCTGAAAAGAATGCATTACAATATCTCTTAAAGTTTTAGGAAATACCGAAATGTGTATTAAAATCCTTGCTTTTGGTGCCATTTTTCAATTCTATATAAAATAAAAACGAATATTTTTTTAAATATTTCTATAAAAAAAAAACATTGCTTTTCTTTGGTCAGAGTGTTAGTGTTATAACAACATATCCTTAATATTCCAAAAAAATAGAAAGAAAATCCATTAATCATGTCATAGTTCATAAACTAGACAAATTACAAGTCCCACAACAACTACAAAATAATTTCCATAGTGTTGAGACTCCAAAACTCTATTATATTGTCTTTATCTATTTATATCATCTAATATTTACACACATATGTATGTATCTATCTATCGTACCATCGTTCTCTAAGGTAAAAGTATTTGGCTTTTGTCACATTTATTATCATCGTTAGTAATCAACTGTTTATAACTAATTCAACTAATAATTTAGTTTAGATATACTGGTAAATAAATACCAGCGAAAGTAGAGTCAGTCTTCTCTCACTCTAATGTAGAATATCGGATACAAGAGTATCTAACAGTACGTATGAACAATATGTCGTTTTACACACTTGTATATTTTTCCAGACAATGACACTCGTCAGCAATGGGCAATGGTTTAACAAACAACCATATCATTTGGTGTTTGTGTTTGAGTGTGGTGTTTAGATTAGTTACTACTTGGTATCTATTTAAGTGTGTGTGTGTGTTCATATTTGTATCATTCACCTTGTGTCTTTTTTTTCTATTTTTTTGTAATTTGTCTAATGCAGTCATTAATTTCATATTAACAAGGTGTGGAAAGAAAATTACTTTTACATTATTATAATATTTTTTTTCCTTCCTTTTTAGAATATTTACTTGAACATTATAACAGCTAATGATTAGTTGTATATTAAAAAAATTTTGTTAATAATACAATAATTTTATTTACAGAACATTTTACATATAAGGACTTATAACTGAGGTCCTTGAAAACTAGAAATTTAAAACAACTGGTTTAGCTAATTTTATTTAAATATTTAAAATTTTAATATTTTAATATCTCTTTTGCATACACTTGGCACCCCCACCCCCTCTCTCTCTCTCTCTCTCTGCTCTTTATTATTATCAAAATAATATTAAATCGAAACTAATCGAATCTTGTTAAATTTTCATAGCTGTCCTGTGTGGCATGTGCTGTTAGTTGTTGGTGCTAATCTATATTTGACGTGTTTACACTTGGGTTTTTGTTTGGTTCAATTCCCACTTTTTTACTTAATTTATTTTTTTTCCTCTGTTGTTGTGGTTGTTTGTGTCATTTAATGGCATTTTTTCTTCATTTTAATTTTTTTGTTTCTTGTTCGATTGTATTACAAAAGCCTTTAGGGTTGGCTCACGTTTCCAATTATAATTATGTGATTTTCATGCTTTTGTTAACTAAATCATTGAAATGTTTTGTGTATTGAAAGAAAACCCACGAGATTGAAATTAGATTTTATTATTATTAATAGCTAAAATAATTTAATGTAACAGTATAGGCTACAAGACCAACCGAACAACAATACCACCTAAATGCAATACAATTAACTTAAGAAAATGCGTTATTAAGTGAAAATGAAAACACATTTAGTTTGTTAGTAAAAAGTTAAGAGAAAATGTAATTTCTTTGTTATAGAACTTTAGGAAAAAGTTTTTTTTTCAAAATAAGTTTAATGGTAACGTATGTATATCTTCAAAAGCTTCCAAAGAAGTAAAAATTTCAATTCGAATACAAAGCTTTAAATTTGAAAACTATACATTTCTAAAACTAAGTACTTTTCTGAATTAATAGTTCTTTGTCAAAGCTCAGACCTAAAACTTTGTATATTAAATAGGACCATCTATAGAACTCCTCCTTAAGGTATTTTCAATTGTGTCTTCGAAGTTTACGATCGATTTCTTCGTATTATTAGACTCTAAGTGTTCTGAACGAGCGCAATATGACTGACGGAGAAATAAGATCTTCGACGCTATCAATCGTCATTAAGATCGTACATGTAGTCTCCAGTTGTTTAAGCCTAGTGAGTTCTAATTGAAAGTGGTAGATCTGTTTCGATATTCAAACTGGTACTGTTTCTAGGCGCTCCAATATTACGTTAGATTTCCTCAGACAAGTACCACTAGGATCGTACACTTACAAGTTTTCTGATAGATTGAGCCTAGTGAGTTCTAATTGGATGTAATAGAGATGTGCTTTTTTCAGAATCGAAGTTTTTATTTATTGATCTTTAAAAAATATTCTACTCTTAACTGAAGACCAGTATAAATCTCTGATATTCAATCTCCATCATCAATAAAAGAAGCTTGATGATCTTTTAAGATCACTCTACTCTTAACTGAAGATCAGTATAATCTCTAAAATTAAATTTCCATAACCATGAAAGAAGCTTGATGATCTTTCAAGATCACTCTATTCTTAACTAAAGATTAGTACGAATACATGATATAAGTTTATTTCAATACTACTCTGCTCTTAACTGAAGATCAGTATGAATCCCTAAAATTCAAACTATATTATCAATAATCTTTCAAAGAACTCTTCTTTGAAGTAAAGATCAGTATAAATGTCCGAATTCCAATCTCCATCAACAATAAAAGAAGTTTAATGATCTTTAAAGAGTACTCTACTCTTAACCGAAGATCAGTATAAATTCTGAAATCTAATTTCCATTATTAATAAAAGAATCTTCATGATCTTTTAAGAGTACTCTACCCTTAACAGAATATCAGTACGCTGGCGGGGATCCAGCTCAAGATCAGTATGAATCCCTAAAATTCAAACTATATTATCAATAAAACGAGCTTAGTGACCTTTCAAGAGAACTCTTCTTGGAAGTAAAGATCAGTATAAATGTTTGAATTTCATTCAATCTCCATCAACAATAAAAGAAGTTTGATGATCATTAAAGAGTACTTTACTCTTAACCGAAAATCAGTATATATCTCAGAAATTCAATATCTATTATATATAAAAGTATTTTTATGATCTTTCAAGAGTACTCTATTCCCAACTGAAGATCTGTAAAAATCTCTGAAATTCCATTAACATCATCAAAAAGGGAATCTTGTTGATCTTTCAAGAGTACTCTGCTCTTAACAGAAGATCCCTGAAATTCTAATTCCACCATCTAAAAGTTAAACTTGATAATATTTCAAAAGTACTCTTCTTTTAATAGGAGATCAGTATGACTCCCGGAAATTCAATTTCCATTATCAATAAAAGAATATTCATGATCTTGCAAGAGTACTCCACCCTTAACTGAAGATCATTATAAATCTCGGAAATACAAACTCATCATAAATAAACGAAGCTTAAAGATATTTCAAGAATACTCCGCTATTTACTGAAGATCAGTATGAATTTCTCAATAAATCTCAATCAAAATTTGTCATTAATACAAAAAAATTCCTTTGCTTGAACAAATATTGATCGTGTGATGATGAAAGTATGATCAACGTGGACATTTCAGTATATTCATTCTTCTTTTGAAAACTACTATACGCAAGAATTGAACCAGATACCATTGATCTGTTATATCTTCTAAAACTATAGTTTGAAGTTCGAATATCGTGCAAACTGAAGATAGTCATATGATATCATATTAAACAGCATATGCTTGCCTCTGTGAGTTAAAACAGTCTAAAATTATTAAATGACTTTGATCGTATCACTGAAGCATTGCTCAAGTATTGATCACTAGTAATCCATAAAATACATTTGTAACATTTCAACCCATAATTTCTCTCAGTACATTTTCTTAATGTTTTTCAAAAACACTTACAAACAACACATGTTTATAAGTGCTAGTATACGAATGTTCATTTGTATTTGTAAATGTTTCATTATAAAAGCTTTAGGCTATTTATTTTACATTAATTTATTTTACTTGCTACACAATCTCCTATATAACTTTATTTATATACTTGTTTAAAAAATTTTTTACCAACACAATCTGACAGTTGCAGCAACATTTTACATGTGTCTATTTCAATTTTGTGTTGGTTGTATGACTTTAAATGTCATTATAACGTAAGTACTCGTTTGTATATGTGAATAGTACATTACAGACATTAACAAACATTTTGTAAAAAGGTGACAATTAATTTGTCAATAAAAAATAGTAGTAGAGAGAATAACGACCAAGTTGTTTTTGTTGTCCTTTTCATAATTTTATTTATATTTAAGAACCAAACATATTTTATTAACTGAAACTTCGTGCTTATAGTCCGTTTATTTTGTTAACCAAACTAAAAATACTTGTGGTTAAATATTTATGTATACTAAGTGACATTTTTATGTCACACGTTGGTGTATGTATAAGTGTAGGTTTTTAGTTGATATTTAGTTTTATTATTAATGATATATATTTTATTTATAATTAAATGAGTTTATGTTTTTCTTTGTGTTTTTTTTTTTTCTTTTTGTATACGAATATTTTGTCATTAGTTTGATTAATTTTTATGTTATTTTTTAATTATTTTATCATATTTTTTTTTCTTCTATAATAAATTCATCTCTTTCTATACCTCCGAGTATGTATGAGTACGTATGTGTGTGACATTTTTATTTATGTTTTATTTTGAAAGGGTTTTATTATTTATTGATTAATGATCGTTGACAGATGTTGTTAATTAATATGCTCGTCTAAAATATATCTTAATCAATATTATACGAAAATAGTTATGTTAAATATATTACTTAATTTATATTAATAATACTCGGTATCAATATTAATCACAATTATTTAATTAAGTTATTTTAAATGGAAAGAGCGTATATGCTAATTATAAAATTATATTGGAATTAATCGCAAAAATAATTGGATATTACAGTTTTAATAGTTATTTATTTAGTTCTTATCAAATAGGAGAGTAAATTAAACTATTAAAGTAATTTTCTAAAAATGGAAATTTTTTGATAAATAAAGTAGTTTTCATAAAGAGAATATTATCGAGTATTGATAAGTAGAGAATTTATCAAAAATATTTTTCAAAAAAGAAAGTTTTAAAAATTATCGGAAACTTTCTATAAAACGCGAAATTCTTTTATGAAAAGAAATTTTTTAAATTTTTATAAAAGGAGAAGTTTCTAAAATTTTCTGAGAAGAAAATTTATCGAAAAATTTCTATAAAAGAAAATTTATCCAAAACTTTCTATAAAAAGAAAGTTTATTAAAAATGTTCCATAAAGAGAAAATTTATCGAAAATGTTCTATAAAAAGAAAATTTATCCAAAATGTTCCATAAAGTGAAAATTTATCGAAAATTTTTTATAAAAACAAAGTATATCGAAAATGTTCCATAAAAAGAAAATTTATGAAAAATTGTCTATAAAAAGAAAATTTATCGAAAGTTGTCTATAAAAAAAATTATCGAAAGTTGTCTATAAAAAAAAATTATCGAAAGTTGTCTATAAAAAGAAAATTTATCGAAAGTTGTCTATAAAAAGAAAATATATCGAAAGTAGTCTATAAAAAGAAAATTTATCGAAAGTAGTCCATAAAAAGAAAATTTATCGAAAGTTGTCTATAAAAAGAAAATTTATCGAAAGTTGTCTATAAAAAGAAAATTTATCGAAAGTTGTCTATAAAAAGAAAATTTATCGAAAGTTGTCTATAAAAAGAAAATTTATCGAAAGTTGTCTATGAAAATAAAATTTAGCGAAAATTTTCTATTAAAAGAAAATTTATCGAAAATTTTCTATTAAAAGAAAATTTATCGAAAATTTCCTATTGAAAGAAAATTTATCGAAAATTTTCTATTGAAAGAAAATTTATCGAAAATTTTCTATTGAAAGAAAATTTATCGAAAATTTTCTATTGAAAGAAAATTTATCGAAAATTAAAATAAAATAAATTTTCTTTTAATAGAAAATTTTCGATAAATTTTCTTTTAATAGAAAATTTTCGATAAATTTTCTTTTAATAGAAAATTTTCGATAAATTTTCATTTAATAGAAAATTTTCGATAAATTTTCATTTAATAGAAAATTTTCGATAAATTTTCATTTAATAGAAAATTTTCGATAAATTTTCTTTTAATAGAAAATTTTCGATAAATTTTCTTTTAATAGAAAATTCTCGATAAATTTTCTTTTAATAGAAAATTCTCGATAAATTTTCTTTTAATAGAAAATTTTCGATAAATTTTCTTTTAATAGTAAATTTTCGATAAATTTTCATTTAATAGAAAATTTTCGATAAATTTTCATTTAATAGAAAATTTTCGATAAATTTTGTTTTAATAGAAAATTTTCGATAAATTTTGTTTTAATAGAAAATTTTCGATAAATTTTCTATTAAATGAAAATTTTATCGAGAATTTTCTATTAAAAGAAAATTTATCGAGAATTTTCTATTAAAAGAAAATTTATCGAAAATTTTCTATTAAAAGAAAATTTATCGAAAATTTTCTATTAAATGAAAATTTATCGAAAATTTTCTATTAAATGAAAATTTATCGAAAATTTTCTATTAAATGAAAATTTATCGAAAATTTTCTATTAAATGAAAATTTATCGAAAATTTTCTATTAAATGAAAATTTATCGAAAATTTTCTATTAAATGAAAATTTATCGAAAATTTTCTATTAAAAGAAAATTTATCGAAAATTTTCTATTAAAAGAAAATTTATCGAAAATTTTCTATTAAAAGAAAATTTATCGAAAATTTTCTATTAAAAGAAAATTTATCGAAAATTTTGTATAAAAGGAAATTTATCGAAAACTTTGTATAAAAGGAAATTTGTCGATAACATTCAAAATTATATTTATTAAATGCATTTTAAGGACATTTTGATTGCATGACATTTGCAAACAGTTATCGATAACTCCAGCACGTTTTTAAGGAGTCCTTAGACGTCCTCATCACTTCGGATAATTATATTTAACAATTTTCAAATTTCTAACAATAACTTTTATTAATTTATCAAATTATTTTCTTCACAAAAAACTAGTATTACCCAAGTTTTACGTTAATAGTTTTTAAAACTGTAGTCTATAAAAATGAGACATGAAAAAACGCTATATAACGCCGACATCAATCAAATTTGACTTTCAATTTCTTCACTTACAGCTTCTGTAATTGCTATTAAAGTAACGACAATGAAAAGGCTTTTTTCTACCATTTAATGTTGTTGTTGTTATTGTTTGTAGGCTTCTTTGATAAACTCTCTCAAAGATAAAAAATAAAGGTAAAGTGTGCATAAAAACGCCATTATTGTTGTTATTGTTTTGCAGTCTTGCTGGTTGTTGATGGTTATCTTTTGATTTCATCTTTAATCTAGACAACATGACGTTAAACTTAACAGTTTTTGTTTCTGCTTTTACAGCAGCCAAAAGGAACAATATTTATGCCATCAAATATACATCACTCAACAATGAACAAAAAAAAAAATACTGAAAACTATATAAATCTATAAGACCTCTTTTATGCTGATGTTAAGATGACCAAACAATATTTTCAATTTAGTGATCGAAACATTATGAAAATTATGAAAAAAGACATCGAGGAAAAAACTGTATACAACATGCATAAAATGTTGCTGCTGATTCAAAAGAAGCCGCCTTTTGACTTGTCAATGAATAAGCAAATTATGTTTAAAAAATATGTGGTTGCTTTAAGAAACAAATTTGTATAAAATTTGTTTTTTTATTTTTTAATTTTTTTCTTAAATTTTATTTTTTAATGTTTTAAAAAGGTGACTTTGAAGTTAAAGTTGATTCAATTCAGTTCTCATTGTTGGTTGTTGTTTGGTTCATGGCTTAAACACAGGTGCGTCAACAGTTGCCACCCTCTCCTTTTGGTATCCGCCCTAAAATTATTTGTTGTAAAAGTTGGCAGCTGATAGCTGATCATTTTATAGAATGTGCCATAGAAAAGTGATGCCTATTGTTAATAAAGTTCTAGCCTTTAATAGAGTACTATTCTTACTTATATACTCGCATGTTATTTCAAAATGATTGAAATATTAAGGGATTGAACAATGAAGAAAAAGGAAGCGGAAGAGAGGGGAACGGGAGGGGGGAGAGAAAAGAAAGGGAAACGGGGGAACACAGAGCAGAAAAGAAAAGGGGCGCGGAGAAAAGGGAAGAAAAAGCGGAAGAAAGGGGAGGGGGAGAAAAAAGGGGGAACGACGAACGAACGGACGAACGAACGAACGAAACGAACGAACGAACGAACGAACGAACGAACGAAGAACGAACGAACGAACGAACGAACGAACGAACGAACGAACGAACGAACGAACGAACGAACGAACGAACGAACGAACGAACGAACGAACGAAAGAACGAAGAACGAACGAAACGAACGAAAAACGAACGAACGAACGAAAACGAACGAACGAACGAAACGAAACGAACGAACGAACGAACGAACGAACGAACGAAACGAACGAACAACGAAACGAACGAACGAAACGAACGAACGAACGAACGAACAAAGAACGAAACGAACGAACGAAACGAACGAACGAACGAACGAACGAACGAAGAACGAACGAACGAACGAACGAACGAACAAAAACGAACGAAACGAACGAACGAACGAACAACGAACGAACGAACGAACGAACGAACGAACGAACGAACGAAAGAAAACGAACGAACGAACGAACGAACGAACGAACGAACGAACGACGAGAACGAACGAACGAACGAAAGAACGAACGAACGAACGAACGAACGAAACGAACGAACGAACGAACGAACGAACAACGAACGAACGAACGAACGAACGAACGAACGAACGAAACGAACGAACGAACGAACGAACGAACGAACGAACGAACGAACGAACGAACGAACGAAACGAACGAACGAACGAACGAACGAACGAACGAACGAACGAACGAAACGAACGAACGAACGAACGAACAACGAACGAACGAACGAAGAACGAACGAAAACGAACGAACGAACGAACGAACGAACGAACGAACGAACGAACGAAACGAACAAACGAAAACGAACTAACGAACGAACTAACTAACTAACTAACTAAAACTAAAAACTAACTAACTAACTAACTAACTAACTAACTAACTAACTAACTAACAACTAACTAAAACTAACTAACTAACTAACTAACTAACAACTAACTAAACTAACTAACTAACTAACTAACTAACTAACTAACGACTAACTAACTAACTACACTAACTAACTAAACTAACTAACTAACTAACTAACTAACTAACTAACTAACTAACTAACATAACTAACTAACTAACTAACTACTACCTAACTAACTAACTAAACTAACTACCTAACTAACTAACTAAACTACCTAACTAACTAACTAACTGACGCAATTGATTAAACGAACTATTTAAGTAAAAATAAAATGATAAAATATATTCATTCCTATTTCAATTGAAATTTTTCATTTTATCATTTATTAAAACATTTTCATTAAACTGTTCTATTGCTTATTTGGGACAAGCCTACTTTAAGATTTATAAACAAATCAAAACACCCACAACAACTAGCAAAAAATTTCAAATACAAAACAATGTATCCCTCTAAACCCTTCCACATAAAGCGAATCAATAACAAAGAAAGCAATAATTCTCTCAAATCATTACTTTTATGTTCACTTTATATCGGCAACGTTTGTATTTTTCTATTACACTTGAGTTAATTTTTGTAAAAATAAAGCAAACGTAGGATTTTAAAATTTTTTTCCTAAATAAACTTTTTAAATATTCAATAGACAGAAATACATAAATATATGCTACATGTGAAAGGGTTAACTTTTTCTAACGGTAACAAAAAATTCAGTCTTTAAAAAAATAATGTGCCAAAGTTTGGGGTGTGAACGCATTAAAACTCATACAACAAACACTTTCACACTCAAAAATAATATTGTTTAGATTAAACAAATTCCAAATTCCCCCTTTTTTTGGGAATAATGAGAAGAAAGCAAACAAAAAACATCAAAAGCATTTGATTTTCAGAGCAAAAAATTAAAAAAAAAAAGTAGTAGTCAGCATTACAATACAACAATATTGGCTGAATTATTTTGTTAACTTTTTCGATTTGAAAAGGTTTTTAATTTAACGCTCTTTTTTCTGCTGCTGTGTGTGACACTCACACATTCATGTATTATATAAATGTGTAATGACGCATAATCTTCACATTTCAAAGTTGAAAATTTATTTTCTATTCAAATCGCGTAAATATTCTCTAAATTGCTATTTTGCTGCTGCTGGATGTTGCTGTCATTGGGGGATGTGTGTGTGTATGTGTCCTTGTGACAATAGTTTTATAATGCTAATGTGTCTAATACGCATGTAAAATGCAAGGATTTGGAAAATTTATTCAATTGTTAATTCAGTTTCAAAATTATTCACTACTTCTACTACTGCTACTACTTATTTGTACGATTCCTTGTATGTTGAACTGTAAAAGTGTCTGTTATTATTAACAATGATTTGTAGTATTGTGTCTTATAATTATGAAATGTACATTTGTACATTCTTTGTGGCACATGTTGGTGGAGATTAATTTAACTCTTTATTATATGACAAATTTCATTGTATATATTTAAGTGATTATGTGAGTGTGTGTTTAAGTTGATTGAGTTTTAATGAAAAATAATTATTCTTTGATGTTTAGGAATTCTCAAATATCAAGATAATTTGGTAGGGATCATGGATCCGGTAGTTATTATTTAATAATTTTGGCAAATTTTGGTTGAAAACTTTGTTCACACAAAATTTGTGGACTCTAGTTCTTAAAGTTGCTGAGATATGCGACTTTTAATACTTATTTTGTATGTCGCGACGCCCACTTGAAATTTTGAAGTAAACTTGAACTTGCTGGAAGACACTGTGAAAAGAAAAACATACAAACACACATTAATTTTTATATGTAAAGAAGATGTTTGGTAAATAGTGAGCTAACTGCTATTAAAAGTAGAGCTTTATATCTCTAAGATTTGATTATTGCCGTTCTAAAAGTGCCAAAGGTCTCACTGTTGATCGGCGCATAATTGCTCATAGTTTCATTTAAAGTCCTCTACCGAAAATCACTTAATCGCAAATAACTCATGAACTAACAATTAAAACAAGAAAAACTTCGACTCAAATATGTTTTGTATACATATTTCAAAATCATTTTAAGGTATCGGTCCATAATTGGTCAAAGCTCCCATTTAAAGTCCACATCCAAAAATCAGTAGGTGCTTTTGCTGATGGTTTTAAATGGAAGTGATGCATCTGAATCGAAAGTTAGCTCACCTACAGGTTATAAAATACCAACATGGATTAAGGGTTCAAACACTTATCATGAAGTAGTCTCTCTACTGGTGAGATTCTTAGTGAAATAACTAAATTAGACCGTGAAAGCGCAGTAGGAGTTTTACGTGATCTCTGAACCTAACAAAGGGAGAGGTCCATATCCGAATCTAGTACTCACGTATGACAATCTGGTTAAATTCTTCGGAAAATAACGCGGTTAGACCGTGAAGGAGCAGTAGGAGTTTTACATGATCTATGATCCTAACCAAGGAGGAAGTCCATGTCCGATTCTAGTACTCACGTATAACAGTCTGGTGAAATTCTTCGGGAAATAACTCGATTAGACCGTGAAAGCGCAGTAGGAGTTTTACGTGATCTCTGATCCTAACCAAGGAGGAGGTCCAAGTCTGAACCTAGTACTCACGTATGACAGTCTGGTGAGATTCTTCGGGAAATAACGCGGTTAGACCGTGAAGGAGCAGCAGGAGTTATACATTATCTCCGCTCCTAACCAAGGGAGAAAGTCCATGTCCGAATCTAGTACTCACGTATGTTAGGAAATAACGCGATTAGACCGTGATGGAGCAGTAAAGTTTTACATGATCTCTGCTCCTAACCAAGGGGAGGGTCCATGTCCGAATCTAGTACTCACTTATGACAGTCTGGTGAGATTCTTCGGGAAATAACGCAGTTAGATCGTGATTAATAAAGCCGTGATATTATAGTCATCAGCTGTTGAGAGCACCGTGTATTTAAACCACAAAGTGCTCACGTTAATCGAAAACACAGATACTGAAAAGATCAAATATTTTGATTCTATCTCACTTTGGCAGTTACCGTAAGATACATATGTATATCAGAAATCAGTCTATAAAGCACTACGATATATCGAAGACTGTGTATAAAAGCAAAGGGACGTGATCGTGCATGTTTCATAACACACAAAGATTTTTTTGTATGACTGAAAGTTCTCACAATAGAACTTTATTGTCAGTATTCAAATTTTCACTGAATCTTTAATTTCTTGGCTAAAAATACAAATTTATGAATTGTATGCAACATTGTAACTAGTTAAGCTGATGATATCAAAAAAACTTTTTCTTTGAAAACTAAATCCCAATCATTACAACCCCCCCTAAACAACATCCATCAATACGTCTAATTTATAAAACACGTTTGTTGAAATTTTCCAACCAAATAAAGAATTACTCTTTTAAAATAATTCACAATTTTAAAATCAAACTGATTTACAGACAACTAACAATTCGTTAACAAAATGACACGTGACCTTTGACACATTAGTGTCAATTGTTGTCAGACAAGAAGAACGCAATAATAAAATAAAAAATTAAACTGACACAAGTCAAAGGCAATGAATGTGTAAGACTCCATCCAACTCTCTACATATCTCTCTATGTAATTTAAGTTTTCATTTACAAAAATTTTCAACACAATCCTGCTACTAATGACAACAAAATTAAAGTGCATCCGCTTGGATGGCCACTTAAAATTTTTATTTTATAGTTGAAATGAACACAACAAATGAGTAAAGGAAAACTGTGCAGGAGAGACTTTAAATAAATAATCTTGCATGGTTTTCAAAAACAAATACGAAAGGATATTACAAGGAGATGATATAGAATCCCCCAAATTAAATTTGAAATAATGATTATGAGAAGCGTGTTGAAGAAAAAAGAAAGGGAAGAAATGGTGTTTTACAAAGTTGGGCCAGTAATTTAAGGATGTGGGTGCTAAAGCGTATACTAAGCCAGATAATGACATGTGTCGTTCTACTTTAAAATTGAGTTATGTGAGTGTGTTAGTATTTTTTTGTTTGTATGTGTGTGTATTTTCAATTTGTGGCCTTAAGGGCGTCTGTTTGTTGACGTTAATAAATTATAAAATTTTTCTAATGACAACAACGACTTGATTACACTCACATTTGGTAAAGAAATTTTTTTTTTAAATTTCTTCTTCTCTCTAACAAGGGATGATTATCTTAACGCTGCCAAACTTGGTCTTTATTTTATAACCGCTTAACGAGCGTAAATTACTCGTTCGTAGTTAAAATTTTGTACCCCCACAACTTCTTTACACAGCGTGTATATCAAATGTATTTTGTTTTATTTCTATAGTTTGTTTTAGATGGAATTTAACGGAAGGATATAATTTGGTTTGATGGGTATAAATTTCAAATTTGAACTTAATTTTTAAAGTCAATTTCTGCCAGATTCTCATCAGGAACAGTTTTTTTTTTCATTTTACATTTAACTCATGTGTTTTGTATGTGTGTTTTGACAGTCACGTGTTCTATTTTATTATTGCAACAAATTGTTATGGTTATTGGTTTCCGTCAGATTTCTTTTTTTTGTAATTTTTAAGTAAATAGAATATTTAAGGTTTTTCTTAATACCTATGGGAAATTTTTGTTCATGTTTATTCATTACAATTCTCACGATAAATTCTACTCGGGAAAATATTATTTTGTACAGATCAAAGATTGAACTTTCACCCTTTAAAATTTTATAGTCAATATAGTTTATAATCAAGCTTCATATATCGGTATGGATATTTTTTCAGTGGCAGGTAGGTCGTCCTAGCGATATTTTCACTAGGGACACACTTGTGTCCAGTACATTCATGCTTTTGTGATAATTAAGTATTTGTCGAAAAAGGAATGCAAGACGATAAATTCTTCGTAGTTAGTTAGTTAGTAGTTAGTTAGTAGTTAGTAGTTAGTTAGTTAGTTAGTTAGTTAGTAGTTAGTTAGTTAGTTAGTTAGTTAGTTAGTTAGTTAGTTAGTTAGTTAGTTAGTTAGTTAGTTAGTTAGTTAGTTAGTTAGTTAGTTAGTTAGTTAGTTAGTTAGTTAGTTAGTTAGTTAGTTAGTTAGTTAGTTAGTTAGTTAGTTAGTTAGTTAGTTAGTTAGTTAGTTAGTTAGTTTAGTAGTTAGTTAGTAGTTAGTTAGTTAGTGTAGTTAGTTAGTTAGTTAGTTAGTTAGTTAGTTAGTTAGTTAGTTAGTTAGTTAGTTAGTTAGTTAGTTAGTTAGTTAGTTAGTTAGTTAGTTAGTTAGTTAGTTAGTTAGTTAGTTAGTTAGTTAGTTAGTTAGTTAGTTAGTTAGTTAGTTAGTTAGTTAGTTAGTTAGTTAGTTAGTTAGTTAGTTAGTTAGTAGTTAGTTAGTTATTAGTTAGTTAGTTAGTTAGTTAGTTAGAGTAGTTAGTTAGTTAGTAGTTAGTTAGTTAGTTAGTTAGTTAGTTAGTTAGTTAGTTAGTTAGTTAGTTAGTTAGTTAGTTAGTTAGTTAGTTAGTTAGTTAGTTAGTTAGTTAGTTGTTAGTTAGTTAGTTAGTTAGTTAGTTAGTTAGTTAGTTAGTTAGTTAGTTAGTTAGTTAGTTAGTTAGTTAGTTAGTTAGTTAGTTAGTTAGTTAGTAGTTAGTAGTTAGTTAGTTTAGTTAGTTAGTAGTTAGTTAGTTAGTTAGTTAGTTAGTTAGTTAGTTAGTTGTAGTTAGTTAGTTAGTTAGTTAGTTAGTAGTTAGTTAGTTAGTTAGTTAGTTAGTTAGTTAGTTAGTTAGTTAGTTAGTTAGTTAGTTAGTTAGTTAGTTAGTTAGTTAGTTAGTTAGTTAGTTAGTTAGTTAGTTAGTTAGTTAGTTAGTTAGTTAGTTAGTTAGTTAGTTAGTTAGTTAGTTAGTTAGTTAGTTAGTAGTTAGTTAGTTAGTTAGTTAGTTAGTAGTTAGTTAGTTAGTTAGTTAGTTAGTTAGTTAGTTAGTTAGTTAGTTAGTTAGTTAGTTAGTTAGTTAGTTAGTTAGTTAGTTAGTTAGTTAGTTAGTTAGTTAGTTAGTTAGTTAGTTAGTAGTTAGTTAGTTAGTTAGTTAGTTAGTTAGTTAGTTAGTTAGTAGTTAGTTAGTTAGTTAGTTAGTTAGTTAGTTAGTTAGTTAGTTAGTTAGTTAGTTAGTTAGTTAGTTAGTTAGTTAGTTAGTTAGTTAGTTAGTTAGTTAGTTAGTTAGTTAGTTAGTTAGTTAGTTAGTTAGTTAGTTAGTTAGTTAGTTAGTTAGTTAGTTAGTTAGTTAGTTAGTTAGTTAGTTAGTTAGTTAGTTAGTTAGTTAGTTAGTTAGTTAGTAGTTAGTTAGTTAGTTAGTTAGTTAGTTAGTTAGTTAGTAGTTAGTTAGTTAGTTAGTTAGTTAGTTAGTTAGTTAGTTAGTTAGTTAGTTAGTAGTTAGTTAGTTAGTTAGTTAGTTAGTTAGTTAGTTAGTTAGTTAGTAGTTAGTTAGTTAGTTAGTTAGTTAGTTAGTAGTTAGTTAGTTAGTTAGTTAGTTAGTTAGTTAGTTAGTTAGTTAGTTAGTTAGTTAGTTAGTTAGTTAGTTAGTTAGTAGTTAGTTAGGTTAGTTAGTAGTTAGTTAGTTAGTTAGTTAGTTAGTTAGTTAGTTAGTTAGTTAGTTAGTTAGTTAGTTAGTTAGTTAGTTAGTTAGTTAGTACTGGTGGTAGTCAAACCTACACTCACTAACCTCAGATCGAGCCAGTATTTTCTTTGAATTTTTATGGGAATGGGTTTGAGTTCAGTTTTTTATTAAACTATTTCAGATAGTTTAATTTTTTATCGATGTTTGCCTAGATTAATAATCGTATAGCTTTTCTCAATTAAAAACTTGTTTACAAACAAGTTAAAAGATTCACAACATCTCTTGCTTTTCCAGCACTACTTCATACTATAATAAAATTTTCTTCATTTTAATTTTCCAATCCAAATGACCTTCTCAACACTTTTGTTCTTTTAACCTTTAATTTTAATTCATATTTTTTAAAAACCATTCGTCATTTTTATTATTTTTAAATTTAATTAAAATTTTTTTCAAGTTAATTAAAATTTTTTTTTTAATTTTTTCTCGTTGTTACTTACAACGAACAGTTTACAGGTATGAGTATTTTCATACATACACATGTACATATTTCTACACACATACATATGTATGTATGAAAGTGCGTTGTTACAAGCAGCTTGCTCCATGTCCGTCCTTATATATGTCTACTACACACAAAAAGCAAAAAGATCTGCATTGATATTGCAAAGTGTGCCGCACACCTTTATAAAATGAATACACACAGATGCATACATAGTACATACAATATAAATAAGTTTTATATTAAACTTTTAATACACGTATTAAATGGTATAAAATTTATTTAACATTTTACACGCGTGTTTCCAGATTGCTTTAAGTCACTTATTCATATGTATTGGTTTGTTTAAATTTTCTATATGTGTACGTTCTTTTCGCATGGTGCATTATGATGATTAGGGTTTAGGAATCAAAAATCCCAAGAATTAGTCCACGTGCCCTTATGCAAATAAATAGGTCTCTAATTGAATTTTATTAAAAATCGATTTCTATTGCAATAAAGCTTAAATCTGTTCTAATTAATTAAATAAGAATTTAACTGAAAATATAGTAAAGATCACTTTTATTTTCCATTATGTGATGAAGAAATTTTTCTCACAAGTTTCCAGGGTAATGTAAAGATCCGACATTCCCAAACCCTAACTTTGCTGCACATAAACAACATTTTCACTTTGCAAAAAGTTGCCAAAGCACATTATTAGATTTTTATCTTTTAACCTAAAGATCATTGGCATTATATGCACTTTAGTTTTTTTTTTATACATTTTTACATGGTATATTTTAGCTTTTACCCACATACTGCAAGAACTAAAGATGTTTGCAAACATTCACACGTATTCATGATATGAAATTTAATGTAAATTGGAAAATATATAAAAGACAACTTAGAAAAATACTTTTATATGGAAGTGCTATTTTATTTAAACTAACTTATGCAAAGACATTTTTTTTTTTTGAATACAAGAAATATTTTTGTTAAAACTATAGATTAAATCTGAATTTTATAATGGTATAATCTGCAAAAAATTGACTTATCTGTATTTTTATAGAAAAATATTTGAAGTCTAGATAGAAAAAATTTTGAAGTCTAGTCTATAGTCTAGACTATAAACTAGACTATAGACTAGACTATAGACTAGACTATAGACTAGACTAAAGACTAGACTATAGACTAGACTATAGACTAGACTATAGACTAGACTATAGACTAGACTATAGACTAGACTATAGACTAGACTATAGACTAGACTATAGACTAGACTATAGACTAGACTATAGACTAGACTATAGACTAGACTATAGACTAGACTATAGACTAGACTAATAGACTAGACTATAGACTAGACTATAGACTAGACTATAGACTAGACTATAGACTATAGACTAGACTATAGACTAGACTATAGACTAGACTATAGACTAGACTATAGACTAGACTATAGACTAGACTATAGACTAGACTATAGACTAGACTATAGACTAGACTATAGACTAGACTATAGACTAGACTATAGACTAGACTATAGACTAGACTATAGACTAGACTATAGACTAGACTATAGACTAGACTATAGACTAGACTATAGACTAGACTATAGACTAGACTATAGACTAGACTATAGACTAGACTATAGACTAGACTATAGACTAGACTATAGACTAGACTATAGACTAGACTATAGACTAGACTATAGACTAGACTATAGACGAGACTATAGACTAGACTATAGACGAGACTATAGACTAGACTATAGACGAGACTATAGACTAGACTATAGACTAGACTATAGACTAGACTATAGACTAGACTATAGACTAGACTATAGACTAGAATATAGACTAGACTATAGACTAGACTATAGACTAGACTATAGACTAGACTATAGACTAGACTAGACTATAGACTAGACTATAGACTAGACTATAGACTAGACTATAGACTAGACTATAGACTAGACTATAGACTAGACTATAGACTAGACTATAGACTAGACTATAGACTAGACTATAGACTAGACTATATTTCTAATTTTTTAATTTTTTTAATATATTTCAACAAAACTACATTTTCTTAAATAATTTTCTCAAATTGTTTATTTTTATCATCTTTAAATGTTAAGCAACTTCATAGTTTATTTCAATTAATAAATTTCCTTTAAATATTCAGAGGAAGCGGAAATCCATTACTCGCACTTAAATACTAAAAGAAATAACTTTTCGTCCTGTTTTAAGCTCTCCACGGTCATAAATCTACATAAAATGACAAAAACACTATAAAAAAAAGCAAACAACAAGACAACAACATACAACCACTTTTACACACACATAAAAAAGCTCTTGAATTTTTTATAAACAAAGTTGTTGAAGGATGCAAAAACAAGGAACTAAGAGAGAGGAAAACATTACGACAACAAAAAAAACCTGACAACAGAGAAAATTTATTGATAAACAAGAATTGTTGTTATTGTATATGTTAAATTTTATTTTTCCTAAAGAACAAGAATATTGTCAATGTTTTTATAACAATAAAATGTTCAACTTGTACTCATATTCATATAAATTTATAAAACAAAAATCCTGAACAACAAAAATTTGTTGGCAATTTTTGTTTTTTTATACAAAGAGAGACGACATACATATAAATATGATATGGGGAGACTGATAAAAAAAAAAAACTACCACAAGAAGTGTCCTTTGTTAAAAAAAAGACTACAAGATACAATGTTTTTTTATACACAATACATATGCGTACGTATGTGAGTGAGAGTGGCTCGTATGTCATCATGGTCGTTATTTCCTGTTTAAGGATGCGGCTGCTGTATGCAGTACGTTAATATGTCATGAATTTATAAATATTTTTCCACAATTTTTTGCACATTTATCAACAGTTTGTAATCGTGTTGACGACAAAAAATATAAAAAAAAAACTACAATCAAAATAATATTTGTGTGTTGTTCAAACATATATTGTTTGTAATGAATAACGAGTGTTAAGGATATCCTTGACATTTCCTGTCAATAGTTTCTTTTTCTTTTATTTTTTTTTTTTTCCAATTTTAATGCACTCAACTCAATTGAATACATTTCAAGTGTAATTGTAAACGTATAGAGAGTTTATTGATATCATAGTTTATTGATATCATAGTTTATTGATAGAAGAAAAAAAAACTTTAGTCTTAGAAGGATATGAAATCATAGATTTTCCTGATTTGTTAGGAAATTAGCTGCATATGTTGTCATCCTTATAGACATTTATAGAATATGTTACAATTTGATACTTTTTTTTGCTATCTTTAGTAGTCTAAGGAATAAAAACTACGCCTCTAAGAAAACTTAAATGCAATAATAATAAAAAAAGATAATAAATGTAAGTAAATATTTAAAGTGAAATCGTGAAGGAAACTACAGATCATATAACGTGGGTGTTTTTACTAGAGCAGCAGATGAAGCGTAATTTTATTATTTAAATTTTATACAATAAAATTTATTTTGTTTTAATTTATTGCATTTCCTTTTATTGGATTGTATTTAATAAATTTTGATCAATTGCAGATGTGTGAAAATAAAGAAAAAGAAATTTAATAACAATATTTTGTATACAAAAGTTTACAAATCACAATAATATTTTTCACAATTTATTTGAAATAAGAAACGTAAAACAAAAAAGGATCCAAAATATACTACGATTGAAGCTAGAATTAACCTACAAATAGAACAACGATTAAATTTAGGGTCACATTTTATAAAACGAAACGACAAACGTTCAAAAAAATTTGTATGGAAAAAATTCAAATTTTCAAAAATTTCCCAGTATTCTTCATACAAATCGTTTACGTTAACGAAAGTTTCGTTTTATAAAATGAGGGGGTTAATTTCGATACAGACAGTACTTTGATTAAAGCTAAACTTTAACTGCAAATAGAACAACAATTGATGCTTAAATTTAGCTACAAATATAACTACGATCATAGCTTAAATTTAACTATAAATAGAACTAATATCAAGCTTAAATTTGGACTATAAATAGAACTACGTCAAAAGCTTAAATTGGACTATAGAAGGAAGTATTATTAAAGATAAAATTAGGCTATAAATTGAACTGCAATTTAAGCTTAAATTTAGATTAAAATGAACTATAATTAGCGCTAAAATTGGACTATAAAATGAACTACGATCTAATCTTTAATTGGACTTTAAATAGAACTATGATCAATGGTATACACAGAGGGAAAAATAAATATATACGCCGGTACCAAATTGACAAAGTATATACATACTTACGACAACACTATGTAATGTTGACAACATTGCAACAGTTCGTTGTCGAAATCTAAATTTTATACACATCCGTTGTCTTAATGTTAACAAACGTGATAAGCTCACTATTGACAAAAAATCCGTTGCCAATAGTCAGCTTACCAGGTTTGTTAACATTTAGACAACGGATGTGTATAAAATTTAGACTTCGACAACGAATTGTTGAGATGTTGACAACGTTGCGACATTGTGTTGTCGTACGAAGGTATATAACTGAAAAATTATAAACTCTTTGGTGTCAATTTGGTACCAGGCGTGTATATTTTTTTTTCCAACTATAGTTGGACTATAAATAAAACTACAATCAAAGCTTAAATTACACTATATAGAACTACGATAAAAGCTAAAATATGACTATGAATGGATCAACGATTAAAGCTTTAAATTGACCATAAATAGAACTTCTACTAAAGCTTAAATTAGACTATATATACGATTATGATTAAAGCAAAAATTGGGCTATAAATAGAACTGTGATCAAAGCTAAAATAACGATTAAAGCTAAAATTGGAATTGCACATATAACTACGATCACAGTTTAAGTTGGGCTAGAGATAGAATAACGATTAAAGATAAAATTGGATTATAATTGGATATATACAACGATTAAAGCTTAAAAAGGATCACGATTAATGCTTAAAATGGACCACAAATAGAACTGCGATTAACACTAAAATTGCACTGTAGATAGAACTATGATTAAAGGGATATAAATATAACTATGACCAAAGCTTATGTTGGAGTACAGTTAGAACAGCGATTAAAGCTAAAATTGGATTATAAATAGAACAACGATTAATGGTTAAAAAGGACAACAAATAGAACTACGATTAGAGATAAAATTAGATTATAAATAGAGCTATGATTAGCGCTGAAATTGGTCTATATATAACACAGCTATCAAAGCTTAAATTAGACTTTAAGTAGAACTATGATCAATGCTGAAAATGGACTATAAATAGAACTACGATCAAAGCTTAAATTATACTTTAAGTAGAACTCCGATTAACGCTAAAATTGAACTATAAATAGAACAATGATTAAAGCTTAAAAAGGACAACAAATCGATAAAAAATCAAAGCTGAAATAAAATTATATATAGAACTTCGATCAAAGCCTAAGTTGGACCATAAATAGAACTACGATTAAAGTTAAAATTATACTATAGATAGAACTAAATTTGGACTGTAAATAGAACTACGATCAAAGCTTAAGTTGGACTAGAGATAGAAAAATGACCGAAACTTAAAAGGACCACAAATAAAACTGCGATTAAAGCTAAAATTAGGCTATAGATAGAACTGTGATTAGCGCTAAAATTGGACTGCAATCAAAGCTTGAATTGGACTTTAAATAGAACTATGATTAATAGTAAAATTGGACTATAAATAAAACTACAATCAAAGCTAAAATTAGACTATAGATAGAACTATGTTTAAAGCTAAAAATTGACTATAAATAGAACTACTATTAATACCAAATTTGAACCTCAAAAAAAACTACGATTTGAGATTTAACAAAGATTAACACTAAAAATTAACTACGATTAAAGCTAAAATTTGACTTTAGTTAGAACTGCGATTTAATCTAATAAATAGATTACAAATAGAACTAGCATTTATGCTACTATTAGACTAGGATTAAAGACAAAGTTTAACTACTAATAAACTTATTAACGTCGAATCTTTTAAATTCCTTTTTCCAATAAATTAATCTTCATGCTTACACAGAGAAAAATATGTTAATTATTAACAATAAAAATCTAAACATATATCAAATACGTGCTGTTTCCAATGACAAGCTTATCATGTTATTTTCCAACTTAATTAATAATGGAATCATTAAAAAGGGATACAACCAACAACAATACTCTTTCAAGCTAAACGCAAACACCAAATAAACAAATGTTTTATTTTTAAGCACCAACAGAACAAAAAATAAGATGTAATCCTTAACAAGGACAACCTCCAAAAATAAAGAAAATATATAGAATTTCATTTGATAAATAACAACGACATATGTGAGGCTTGAAATTTCTAGTTTCATGCCACCAAATGTTCTTTATCACTACTAAACTATTAAATACTTATTGTGAAAATCATACTATTGGAATATGTTTATTTGTTGTCATAAACATTAGAAACGCGTGCTGCTGCTGGCGCGTCGAAACAATGCAACAACAACAAAAAAAAAGAAAGAAAAAAAGTAGAAAAATAAAAACAATTACCACTTACCACCACTGTGCCATGAATAGAGCTGCTGGTGCTAATGGATCCATATAAATGACCAAGCAAATTTTTTCCCTACATATTTTTTCCTCGTTCTTTTCTTGCTTTTAGTTAAAACCGTGTTTAGTCCAATGTCTATAAATGTATTCAAAATATTGTTTGTATGTATTTTTATTATTCATGATGGGTTTATTGTTCTTTGAGTTGTTTTCCATTATTTTTGCTCTTGTTATTTTTATTCGGTTTATGTGGTTTTTATTTGTTTGTCATTTCGATAACCTTCAGTTGTAACCACCATAAACTAAAGGACAAAAAATGTGTTATTGTTGAACAATTGTTTGGTCAATTGTATACAGTTTAACACTCCCCCCCCTCATCTAAGTTATGCTGTACTTTAAGCTACTTACTCACAGTCGATTTATTTGTTCGCAGAGCTTTAAGGGTATGGGAACTTTTATAGAAAATATTTAGAATAGACAAAAAGAAAATTTTTTAGCAAAAAGAAAAATTTAATATGGAACTTGACTCCAAATAGAACTACTAATATCAAATAAGTCTAGATTCGTTTCGACAAAAAAGGGAATTTTCTATTAAGAGAGCACTTTTTAATAAAAAGAGAAATTCAAAAATATTATTTTGTAAGGAAATGTCCTAAAAAGAGAAAATTTTCTATTAAAAAAATTATTTCTTTAAAAAAAATTATATTCAAAAATATTCTATAAAAAGAGATTTTTGCTATAATTTTCTATTAAAACAGAATTTTTGAAAAATTTCCCATTAAAAAAGAATTTTAAAAAAATTTTCTATTTTCGTTTTTTAAAAAAAAAGGATATTTTTCGGCAAAATTTTCCATCAAAAAGGGGAATGTTTCGAAATAATTTTATTATCAAAATTAAATTTTATAAAAATATAAAATGTTCTTAAAACAATTTTCATAAAAAAGTGAATTTTCTCTTTGAATATATAATAAAATTAAATTAAAAAAAGGAAAACTTTACCTATCAAAACAGAACATTTTCTATAAAATAGAATCTTTTCGAAAATTTTTTTTAAAAAGAATTTTTGAAAAATTTCTTAGAAAGAGAATTTGTCGATAATTTTCTATAAAAAGAAAATTTTTCCGAAAACTTTCTATAAAACGAGAATTGTACCGAAAATTTTTTATAAAAAGAAAATTTCTCCGAAAATTTTTAATAAAAAGAGAGTTTCTCCGAAATTTTTCTATAAAAAGAGAATTTGTCCGAAAATTTTGTATAAAAGGAGAATTTGTCCGAAATTTTTCTAAAAAAGAGAATTTGTCCGAAAAATTTCCATAAAAAAAATTTTTTTTCTATAAAAGGAGAATTTTTCCGAAAATTTTTCTATAAAAGGAGAATTTTTCCGAAAATTTTTCTATAAAAAGAGAATTTTTCCGAAAATTTTCTATAAAAGGAGAATTTTTCCGAAAATTTTTCTATAAAAAGAGAATTTTTCCGAAAATTTTCTATAAAAAGAGAATTTTTCCGAAAATTTTTCTATAAAAAGAGAATTTTTCCGAAAATTTTCTATAAAAAGAGAATTTTTCCGAAAATTTTCTATAAAAAGAGAATTTTTCCGAAAATTTTCTATAAAAAGAGTATTTTTCCGAAAATTTTCTATAAAAAGAGAATTTTTCCGAAAATTTTCTATAAAAAGAGAATTTTTCCGAAAGTTTTCTATAAAAAGAGAATTTTTCGAAAATTTTCTATAAGAAGAGAATTTTTCCGAAAATTTTCTATAAAAAGAGAATTTTTCCGAAAATTTTCTATAAAAAGAGAATTTTTCCGAAAATTTTCTATAAAAAGAGAATTTTTCCGAAAATTTATATATGTATATAAAAATCAATGTATGTTTGTTTGTTCGTACCTTATAGGAGGCTAAACCACTGAAGCGATCTTCTTGAAATTTAGTGTATGTTCCTCTATATCTGGAAGGAACAATAGGCAACTTTTTATTTTTAAATTACAAGTGGGAGAGGTGCCACGCCCACTTCTTTAAATGTCGAATATTTCGGAATATGGTACGACTAGAGTCCTCAAAATTTGTGTGGACAATTTTGACTTCCATATGGATATTAGAAGAAAAATGAGAGGACTAGCATTAAGAGGCGTGGCACCTCCCACATGAATTAAATACAAAAATTTTTGTATCTAGGAATCGCTTAAAGCTCAAATTTTGCACTAAAAAATTTGTCATCCATGTGAAAATTTGAGTAATAAATTGGCGGATTAGGAATAGTGGCGTGGCACTTCCCATATGAATGCAATAAAAAAATCGTATATCTGGGAAAGTATTAGAGCTAGAATTCTAAAAGTTTGTACGGTCAACATTGAAATCCATATAAACAATTTGAAGGAAAAATGGGAAGACTGGAAATAGGGGGCGTGACACCTCCCATATGAATTAAATACAAAAATGTGAATATCTGGAAAACGCTTAGAGCTAGAATCCTTAAATTGTGCACGAACAACTTTGTCATCTATGTTAAGATTTGGGGAATAAATTGGCGGCTAGCAATAAGAGGTGTGGCACCCCTAATATGAATTAAACACACAAATTCATATATCTGGGTAATAAAAGAATTACGAAAAGGGACGTGTCATCTCGCATATAAATTAAAACTAAAATTCGTTTATCTGGGAATCTATAAAAGCTAGAACAAATTTCCATAGATAGGTAGAAACATTTTTCGATAATTTTCTATAAAAAGAGAATTTATCAAAAAGTGTTTATTAAAAGTGTTCATTTCTTAAAGTTTCTATGAAATGATAAAATTACGAAAAAGTTTTATTCAAAAATAAATTTTAGAAATCTCTGTAAAAAGATACATTTTTAATAAACGTTCTCCAAAAAGAAAGAATGTTCTATAAAAAAGAGAAATTTTGCAAAAATTGTTTATAAAATAAGAAAAAATTCCCCAATCCCTAATATTAATCAACACACTCCTCCACTGCTCTGTTACCAAAATGACAATTATTTCTATTTGTGTGAATAATTTCAGTTTCATTACATTTCTCCAAAACAAATCCTTATATGACTGACTGAAACAAACAACATTTTCATTTATGAAAACGATTTACGTTTGATTGTATTCAAATAATGAAACATTTTGACCAACAAAATAGCGTAACGAATTGATTAAATCGATTTGTTTCACCAACTTAGTTTTATTGCTCAAGTGGGCATTGTGTGTGTGTATGTGTGTGAATGTGTATGGCGTAAACGAGGTCCTTTACACTTTACGGACTCATGGAGTTTTTAGTCTTTATGCACTAGGGAATAAGAGACGTAAATGAAAAGTAAATATTCGAGTACTCATAGTAGTAATAATGGTGGTCCTTTTAATCGATTGTGTGGTTGGTTACTGAAGGGTGTTTAAAAGTGATTTGTTTGTGGTTATGTTTTTGCTTTGTTTCATTTTATTTCTTTTACGATTTGTTGGTTTTTTATGATTTTATTCACCTTTCTGTTTTCTTTGGCTCTTTGTGGTATAGTGTGAGTTTTATAGCTTTATTTTCCTCAAGATGTATGGCGCCACTTAGCACCCCCTGTGATGTGATTGAAAAAAACCGCATAGACGAATATAATGTTTTAGACGGTGTGTTTTTGTGTGTGTGTGTGTGAGAGAGTATTTAAAAGTAGGTTGATTTAACAAGATAATTAATCATAATATAAATCTTTAACTGTCAAAGCTGTCACTTATTGTGTAGATTATTTTCTTAAGTTGTCATCTTTGATGTTACGACGAGTGCTTTGATAATATAAAATCATTAAAAAGTTTAGAAGATTTTGATAGTTTTCATGCCAAAAAATCTCGGGTAGTAGTGGTACAAAGTTTGTACAACTAAGATTTCAAGTTGTAAGCGAAAAATTATATTTCTCTTAGATTCAAAGAAAGTTTAGTATAGTTTTAGTAATTCTCTTGAGAATCTTGAAAATAAACCCAAAACGAAAAAAAAAAACATTAGCGGTATATTTTGCCATTTTCAAAGTGAACTATAAATTTTACCTTAAGTCTGTTTTACTTAAAAGCCATTAAACATTTGTATTTCATTTAAATTTATTATATTTTGTTTCTTCAACAAACAACAACCATGAGATTTGGGCAAACAAACAAAAAGACAAACCCTTCTTAAACAACGTCATTTGTTGTTCAGCACAAATGTAATGAAATAAAATAAAATATTAAGCAAAACCAAATGTGTAGTCTAAATAATAAAATAAAAATTATTCTTCCATTCTGTATCTAAAACTGATATGTTGATGTTTTTCAAAAGTGTACACTATAATTATCGAAAAAAATGAAAAATTTTATTTAGCCGAAGGGTTAATGAAAACTGATTTATCGTATATGTTTGTATATAGAGTTTTGTTTCTTGTGCCATACAACTGCCATATTTTCATAAGAAATACATATGTATGTATGTTTGTTTGTATGTGTGTAGGTAGATACCAAACTAAAATCAACAACAATAACAACATCTTTTCCAACCAACTAAACTGCTAAACAACATTTAACAAATGCATTCCATAATATCAAGTATTAATTTATATTTATTTCTTTAAATATATTTTTTTTGTGCATTTCTTTTGCATCACATTTGAAATGTAGACAAGTTATCATAGTTCTTTGTTTTCGGTTTTTTTGTCTGGTCTGATCATAAATTATAATCATACGCAGTATAATGATTAATTTAAAACTGACCACTACTTTTTTGTTCATATTTTTTTTTTTTCATTAACATATGGCACTTATATAGTATTCAACATCCTTATTAACTAAATGTATCTTCTCCAATGTTTAGAAACTCAGTTTCCTGGACGTAATTCCTAAGAATTTTCCAATAAGTGTTCATGAGGGATGTTATATCCGTAATAATATCACTCCCAAGATATTTGGATCAAATTTAGACGAAAGTCTGACAATAGCAAATGCTCCAGAGCTTCACTGTACTCTCTACACGCTCTATGTTCGTATGAATCTGCAATTCCAATTGTAACTTCAAACTGTAACTCTGTGTGTCCACTCAGAATACGTACCACCCTAATAATCTCAGACTTGCTCATTTTGAGAAGACTTCTCATATTTCTCTCGTTAGGGTCTCCCTATAGAATCTTTGCGGTTACTACACCCACCGTTTCATTATTCCAAGAGGCCTTATTGGATTCTCTCTTAATTCAGCCCTCGTTGCGTCGAATGCTTTTACGTTCGTCAATTTAACTACCTCGAGCTATCTTCCCTTTAAAGCTAGTACATTCGATCTTTCGTTGCCGACTACTCCCGAGTGGAAGGGTACTCATATCATGTAAACCTTAACTTTGGGAACGAGTTCGGTTATAGCTTTCTTTTTATAGGAAATTTTCGGAAAATTCTCTTTTTATAGAAAATTTTCGGAAAACAACTCTCTTTTTATAGAAATTTTTCGGAAAACAACTCTCTTTTTACAGAAAATTTTCGAAAAAATTATCCTTTTATAGAAAATTTTCGAAAAAATTATCTTTTTATAGAAAAAAATTTTCGAAAAAAAAACTCTTTTAATATAAATTTTTCGGAAGAAACTTTTTTTTATAGAAAATTTTCGGAACATTTCTCTTTCTTTATAGAAAATTTTCGGAAAAATTCTTTTTTTATAGAAAATTTCGAAAAAATTCTCTTTTAATAGAAATTTTTCTGAAAAATTCTCTTTTTTAAAGAAAATTTTCGAAAAAAACTTTATTTTTATAGAAAATTTTCGGAAAAATTTCTTTTTATGAAAAATTTTCGGAAAAATTCTCTTTTTATAGAAAATTTTCGGAAAAAAATCTCTTTTTATACAAAATTTTTGGAAAAATTCTCTTTTTATAGAAAATTTTCGGGAAAAATCTCTTTTTATAGAAAATTTTCGGAAAAATTCTCTTTTTATAGAAAATTTTCGGAAAAATTCTCTTTTTATAGAAAATTTTCGGAAAACAAATCTCTTTTTATAGAAAATTTTCGGAAAACAAATCTCTTTTTATAGAAAATTTTCGGAAAACAAATCTCTTTTTATAGAAATTTTCGGAAAACAAATCTCTTTTTATAGAAATTTTTCGGAAAACAAATCTCTTTTTATAGAAATTTTTCGGAAAACAAATCTCTTTTTATAGAAATTTTTCGGAAACAAATCTCTTTTTATAGAAATTTTTCGGAAAACAACTCTCTTTTTTATATACAAATTTCGGAAAAATTCTCCTTTTATAGAAATTTTTCGGAAAAATTCTCTTTTCATAGAAAATTCTCGGAAAAAATACTCTTTTTATAGAAAAATTTTGGAAAAATTCTCCTTTTATAGAAAATTTCGGAAAGATTCTCTTTTATATAAAATTTTTGAAAAAAAGTCTCTTTTTATATAAAATTTTCGGAATTTTTTTTTTTTAAATTTTTTCTTTTATAGAACAAATCACCACCGTTTAATAATATATATTTAAGCCGAAATAGTGAAAATAAAAATTTCTTTAGACACGCGCTTTATGTTTGAAATCATAATTTTCCCTAGAATTTGTTGAGATTTGACACTTTTTTTCAAATATTCAATATATCTAATATTTCTACAATTATCTACTTAAAAATCCATGTTAATTTAGATTTATTAACTTCTTGAAGTTTTGTGATCTTAACCGCCCACTAAAATATACAAAATACTCAAATGAGTGAGAAAAATCTGAGTACCACAAAATTGAATTCGTGGAAAATGATTTGACAGCTATTTTGATTACTGATCACAGTAAATAATAAATGAAGTTATTATATAACAAGTGTTTTATATTTTACAAAAAAAATAAAAACACTTAACATGCAAACGAGTACATATGATCACTTAAATAGTAGAGAAACAGAGAAAGTGTGTTGAAAATAAGTAGCCTTTAACTGAAATAAAATTTGTTGTTCAACACATTTGAAATTCTTAAGTACTCTTGTGGTTGAGATCCTTGTAACTAGTACATGTTCAAAAACAAGTACTCTTGCATTATGATCATGATCATCATGATCTTGTAAGTGTAACAGAAAGTCAATCGATGTACAAGATGTTGTCGTTGTTTGTGTTTCATTTTACAAACCGCCTTTTTTCCTAAGAATTTTAGAATACAATTTCAAACCCAAAAACTGAAAGGACATTTATATTAGATTAACTATCTATAGTTTTGGTCAGATAAGTAACCGTAACCAACAAGAACATAACGAAAATATAGTTCTGTTTTTTTTTTTCTCATTTCTGATCATGACTTAACTAGAAAGTATGTCGTCATTTTCATTTTTGCCATTTGATGTTACATGTACCGTAGACTGAGCGTTGCTTTTCTTCTAAATATTTTGTGGTGTTGTGGGCGTTTCTAACATTTCTAGTTCATATTGCTCTGTGTAGTAGTATTTTTGTATAATTTATGTTTTAAGGGTTTTTGCTTGTTTTTATTTTCTGTTCATATTTTTGTCCTTTCTTTTAATAAATTGGTCAATTGTATTTGTTATTTTTGCTTTATTATTGTTTATGTACAATTATTACAACCATATGGTTTAAAACAAATACTAAATATTTTTTTTATAAATTTGGAGTCATTTTCAGCTTTAATTTTTCAAAGGATCTCAATATTTCATAAAATGTTAGACATGATCCTTGAATAATTGAATTATGATTGAGTCTTAAAATGGACTTCTTATTAAACTACGATTTTAAAATTGAATTATCGAAATTATGATTATATAATAATAAAAATAAATAAATAAAAACGATGCCATAATTAAAACTCAAATTGAACTACGATTGCACAAAAAGTGAATTTTCATTTTCGAAACTTTCTCTTTTTATAAAAAAATCTAAAACTTTCTTATTATGTATTATAGAAATTTTTTTTAAAAAATTTCATTTATATAATTTTCGGAAAAATTCTCTTTTTATAGAAAATTTTCGGAAAAATTTGTTGGAAAAATTCTCTTTTCGGAAAAAATCTCTTTATAGAAAGTTTTCGGAAAAAGTCTCTTTTTATAGAAAATTTTCGGAAAAAAATCTCTTTTTATAGAAAACAAGCTACACACAGTGTGCTTTGCTATCCTTAAGTCAATATAAATAAAAAACCCACTTTACGACTTTTGAAGATTCTAGCACTAACAGATTCCCCGACATACGAATTTTTGTTTTTAATTCATATGTGATGTACCAAACTCTTATTGAAAGACTGCAAATTTATAAGCAAATGTTCACATGGATGTCACAATTTTTTGTGCCAAATTGGTGATTACAGTTCTAATAGTTTCCCAGATACACGAATTTTTGTACTTAATTTATATGGGAGGTACCAAGCCCCCCTATTGAAAATCCACCCATTCTTCCGCAAAATGTTCACATGGATATTAACGTGTAAAATTTTATGATTTTAGCTCCAATAGTTTCCTAGATAAAAGAACTTTTTAATTTAATTTATATGGGATCCTTAAAATCCGCCAAATCTCAGATCTATGAATTTTTATATTCAATCCATATGGGAGGTACCAAGATCCCCTTACGAAAGTCCGCCCATTTTTCTCCTATATAATGTTAAAGGACTTTGTGCAAAATTTTAAAATTCTATCTTCAATGTTTCCCTGATAATCAAATTTTAATATTAAATTCATATGGGTGGTGCCACGCCCCTATTGCTAGTCCGCCTATTTTTTATCCTAAACATTCATGTTGATACTAAAGTACCTCCGAAGAAAATGAGGACTCTAGCTGTTTCTTCAGATACACCAATTTAAGATTTTCTTTATATGGGAGGTGCCACGCCCACTGTAACCAGGCTGCCCATTTTATTCTCATGTATTCATATGAATGTCAAAGTTGTCCATATAAAATTTAAAGACTCTCGATCTTGCAGTTTCTGAGATATGCGACTTTTAATGCCTATTTTGCATGTGGGCGTGGCAAATCGCCCACTTGAAATTTCAAAGTCAAAGGTAGCCTATAGTTCCATATAGTTCTATATAGATTTTCAGAAAAATTCTCTTTTTATAGAAAATTTTCGGAAAAATTCTCTTTTTTCTTCTTCTTCTTTTTTTAAAAATTTTTTTTTTAAGAAATTTTTCGGAAAAATTTTATAGATGTTTTTCAGAAAAATTCTATTTATATATTTATAAAAAAAGAATTTTTCGAAAATTTCGAACATTATTAAAAAAATTCTCTTTTTAAAGAAAATTTTTGTAAATTTTCTTTTTTTATAGAAAATTTTCGGAAATTTCTGTTTTTCAGAAACTTGTTGCAAATGAAACCTTTTTTAGCAAAATCTTAATTGTCAAAAAAGAAATTTCAAAAATTTAATTTTTAAAGAAAATTTCGGAAATCTCTTTTTTTAAAGAATCTTTTTAAAAAATGCTTTTGTTTGTTGGCATACTTGGGCCAATTCGGTGAAACCTAATAAAGTCTATCTATCTGCCAAATTATAAAGACTATAAAGCCTAGAAAGCTGAAATTTTGTAATCATATTTATTGGTAATAAATGTATCATGTTAAACATATTCTTAATTATTTGCTATCAATGTGTGGCCTATAAATTCCAATAAAATTCGGATGAGCGTCTACCAATATGTTAAAAGAAACTATTACTTTTAACCCGTTATAGTACAAAACTTCACGATGTTATCTTTCTAAAATGAATCAATTTAACAACTTGGGCGTAAACTTGAGCAAATAAAAAAACTTTCCACTGATTTCAACTTCGTGAAGTTCTTTTAAATAACTTTTTTTACAAACTCACATTTAAAATATAAAATTTGTTAAACAAATTTTTTAAAATTCCTAAAATATTCTACAAATAAATCCTAATTTTAACTAGCACAAGTAAAGTAGTTAATAAAATTGATTTATTAACTAAGTTGATCATAAAACAGATGAATTCTACTCCCAGAAACCAAACAAGTTAAGTTAAAAGCGTCACAAACGATTATAAAATTATTTTTCTTAACAATATTTTTGTTAATTGTCCACTGCGACGATCGATGTATGAGGTCGTAGTAGTATTTATTGTTTTAATTTCAGGGCGTAGGCTAAGCCATAAAAAAACTAGTAATTATTAAATCACATTTAGCCAAGGGCTCAATCAAATGTTGTGTTGTTTTTTTTTTTAATTTTCTATTCAAACAAAAGCCCTAAATTAACAACAACAACAACAACAAAAAACTCAAATTGAAATTGAAATAAATGTTGATGTGAAAGATACAGATACAAAAACTAAACAAGAAACATCAAAAAACGATAAACTTTTAAACACCTCTCTAGACACGAAACTTCAAACTGAGGGTATGAGGTGGAACAGCTACAAAAACTATAACTTTGAAACAAACAAAAAAAAAAGAAATAAGAAAATATAAGAAAAACTATTAAATGCGTTGACAGTTAAACACATTTTGATGCATGGTGATACCATGATGCTGTGCCTGCAACAGCAGTAAAACAGAAAAGATGTTGCTAGAAAAATAAAACATCATTTTTGGTAATGATTTCGTTTAATGTTTTGTGTCTATGTGGACTTATACCAAATGTATGACTTTAACATGACAACAAAGTAGGAACCTAAGTTTAGGGACAGCCAGAGTTAGAGAAAGCAACATACATATACCACTGTATTAGATTTTGACCAGTATTTTCATAGATACTCGGCTGCTTTGGCTTTTTTGGGAGTTACCACAAAAACACGCACTTTATTATCATTTTTCTGGTAAAAGAAAGCAACAACAACAACAAGAATTCAGTTTAAGCGCAAATTTAAGCCTCTAGCTAAATACATACTTGTGTAGTTAAATACCAAATACACAAAAAAATGTAAATTTGATTGATTTATAACTTTGAAGTAAGGGTAAATATATTTTTATGTTTTATGTACATATGACTTGAAATATCTTCAAGAAGATCGGATACAAAACAGATATTTTGGTTAGGAAGACTATCGAAATCACTACACCCACTAGAAGGAATGACCCATGCTATAAAGAGATCACTTTGCAAAAGCGAAAATCCGTAGGAGGTTTCTCCCAGAATATTGGAATTATTTAAACACCAATTAAGGGGTAAAATGATTACATTATGTAATGTATTACAGGTTAAATTACAATTACTTGTAATGCGTAATTGAGCAATAACCTATTATAGTTATTTGTAATTGTAATTGAAATTTTTTACAATTACAAGTACGTACTTGCTATTAAACTATGAGCAATTACAGTTACATGTTATTATAATGGAATTACTTTTGATTACAATTACATAATTCAGAAAAGGTAATAGCAATGACTGCAAAAATGTAATGATTACTTTCAATGATACTTATTTATCAATTACAATAAGTAATTGTAATTAGTAAAACATCAATTACAATTACTTTTTAAGTAAATTTAATTAAAAATGTAATTGGCTTGATAAAATCATAGTAATTCAAAAGACTTATCTTTAAAGTCGAATCTTTCGAAGCCTGCTCTTGCTTACATTCTTCATAATTAGAATAGGTTAAATTGCAAGCTGGAGGATAATGACTACATTTTCAATTACAATTACATTTGAAGTAATTGTAATAGAAGCTTTACCAATTACAATTACTTGTAATTGTAATTTATGTTTTGCCAATTACAATTCTTTGTAATTGTAACTGAAGTTTTGACAATTACAATTATTTGTATTTGAAGAATTTATAATTACAATTACTTGCAATTGTGAATATTATTCCCTATAATGACATGTAATTTGTAATTAGTAATACCTAAGCTACAATTACAAGTAATTTTAATTGGACACTTCAATTACAATTACAAGTAATTGTAATTGGTAAAACTTCAGTTACAATGACAAGTAATTGTAATTGGTTATTGGTCAATTACACATTACAAATAATTGTAAGTTGTTGTTGCTCATTACACATTACAAGTAATTGCAATTGGTTATTGCTCAATTACACTTTACAAGTAATTGTAATTGACCATGTAATGAATTACTTTGTGTAATACTAAGGCCTCCAAAATTAAATATGCCATACTCGCATATTATACGCATTAGAATCATAACAAGTTTTGAATTAAATTGTTCACAATATTTTCAAAGTTTTGGATAAGATATCTTATAAACCTCCTAGTTCATTCCAACAAATATTAATGGTCAAAGGTAAAAAACAAAATTCAAAAACTAATTGAAATAGATCTTTAAGAAAACGTTTACATAAAGTTGTTAAGCCGCCTCAGGGGTCAATACTTTACACATTTTCTCAATTATGGAATGGTTAAAACTCCTCGATTTTGAGCTGTTACCAACCTTCTATCTGACTGCCCAGTCTTACAAGTCTACTTTATCTTGGTGGAGCCCTTTTCCATTATCTGGACTGTCTCAGAGATGCGTCACTAGTAAAAATTATCCGTTTTATTAGAAGCACCGGCTGGTTTTCACGGACACCGAACGAACCAAGTAGTCAACGAAATTAGGGAGGAAACCATTCTCTCAATATTAGGGAATGGCAATTCTAAGGGTATTACAATGGACCACAAGGCCTCCGAGTGAACTCGTTTACTAGCGAGCAACCCAAGTAACCTAACCTTGAGCTGTTACCAACATGAATGCAAACACATTATACCTTTTTCACATGTAGTAAGTGTAGGGCATAAAAAATATCATGTTGGGGCAGAGGTTATAAAAAAATAAAGAAACAAGATTTGAATGCTGATCTCTTTGATATTCGATGTAGCACTGCATTTCTGACGAGGTTTGTTTTTGTTTGATTTTTATGTAGTCCCAGTTAATTATGATTAATGATGATGTTATGATGCGTTAATATCTCATTGTTTTTTTTTTTTGATACTTTAAATTTGTATAAGTGTAAGATCTCCCTAATTGTTTGCTGGTAAAAGAGATAGCTTAGTTTCTTTACGCCACAAATGTTACGTAAGGAAGCAGAAATCCAGGACCTTACGAAATTTTTTGGTACTATCGGTTGGCTGGCCACTTTTCGATCATTGGTAGCCATATGTCAGGAAAATACAAACAATGTTAATATCCTAGTCATTCCAATAAGAGACTTAATATCTAATGATTAATTGGTGTCAAATCTATTGCAATTTAATCGTTTATGAATTGCTTACATTTCTAGTAGAATTTATTCTCCACATGATATCTGTAACGAAAAAGTTATTCTGTATAGTTTTTATTTTATTTTCTTCAGGGTATTACAAATTCGACCTTAATATTTAAATATTTTATTGTGTCTACTAATTATTTAAATTTATTCAAACTTTTTTATTGTTGTAAAGAAAGTATGTAGCGTAATAAAAATAATTTGATAATAAAATTATTTAAATTATCAGAAGTGAGCTAGAAAAAAACCTCACCAGAATGAGCAATGACTCGGATTACGGGCACAACAGTACAAACATGTAAGGAATGGACAGAGAGGATAATGAAAGTCTGGAATACTTTCTTTGTTATTGCCTAGATTTCTTTGAAATTAGATACAAATATCTTAGGAACGTTCAAGAAACTGGGTTTCTGAAAATTGGACGATAATCCCTTCAGTGAGCAATATAAGGTTTACATACATATATTACCAACATTATCCATGAAAGATCCTTTAAACAAAATTATTAAATATGCTTCCTTTCAAAAGAAATTATAAACTAAAAATATACCTAAAGAAACATCATTGGAGATAGGGATAACGATCTACGTAGGCTCTGTTTTCTGATAAAGTAGTGAATAATATCTCAATTGCCTCTATTT